>NW_013665870.1:757884-763712 GCF_000517525.1 Limulus polyphemus | reverse complement strand
CTTTGAAACAAACAAACATGTCGATGTCCTACTTTAACACTTTCTATCTTTGCATACGTTTTCCTATTAAGATGGTGTTGCAGCGAACGAAAAAGATGGTAATTTGAAGGTGTCATATCTGGAGAATATGGTGGGTGTGGGAGAACTTCCCCACCAAACTCCATAATCTTGTGTTGCGTCATATGTGCCAAATGTGGTCATGCATTGTCGTGGAGAAGAAAAACACCTTTCCAATTGACGAGTGAAGGGTGTTTCTGATGAAGGGCTTGATTTAAACGTCCTAGTTGCTACTACAGATCTCTGCATTGACAGTTCACTGTGGATTGAGGAGTTCGAAATGAATTACTCCTTTGATGTCCCACCAAATAAAAAGCACCACTTTCTGCGGATGGAGTCTAGGTTTGGGGGTCGGAAGTGTTTTTTTTTTAAGGCCTGAGCCATTGTTTTTGGCGTTTAATATTCGCATAGAGAATCCATTTTTTCAGCACCGGTGATAACTCTGTCCAAAAATGGTTCCAAATTTGAATTTATATTTCTGAAATCAGCATTCAAAAATATATATATCTTTCTATTTGAACGTGGTGCATGAAACAGAAAAGATCCGGAATTTGGATTACTAAGTGACAGAAAATTGCAAACTATCGAAAATACAAAAGTAATAATAATTACAAAGACCAAGGTTTTGTGAGTTATCATGTGAGACCAGATATTCCTAAAAATGAATGATCTTCTATTAAAGATTTGAAAGATAATAGAACTTAACTGCAAAGGTTTTATAAAGAAGAAAACCGAGTACATAGAGGAAATGACAGAACATTTTAATGATACTTCTATTGTGGAAATTCTCGACGAGGACCCAACTAAACGTTTCGAGGACAGAACTAAGGACATACTGAAAGATTTGATAATTAACTAGTATCTCTCCATACCTGTTAAATAATCTCAAACCTTCACACTCTAAAGCTACCCAATTATACAGACTGTCTAAGGAACGTAAAACAAAAATACCTTTTAGGCCTTTAATTTCTACCTGTAATTCCCGTTCCTTTTAGAGAAAGTACTTTACCCACTTCTAAATGACGTTTCCATACATCTAAACAGTTCCCCTGACTTCATCAACAGATTAAGGAATGATGATTCTTTTATTGGACCTAATACTGTATTATTCAATCTAGATCTTGTTTTCACGTGTCCTTCTATTCTTGTAGAAGAGAGAATAAACGCATTTATGAATCTTTTGAATTTAATCTTTCCTCATCTGATACTTTGGATATATCACTTCAACTGGTTTCCTCTACGTTCTGAAGAACAACCACTTTAAGCTTGATGATATTCTTTGCAAACAAACACAGGGTATCGCTATAGGCAACAACAATCCTGTTGCTCTTGCTGTAATTTTTATGCATGATTTCGAAAGCTCTACAATTTTGCAGCGGGAGTTTGAAATGGGACAAAAACATGATTGGTGGTATTGTTACATTGATAACATTTTCACTATTTGGAATCATGACATTAAACCTCTCTTAGAATTTCACGACTTCCTTTACAACGTAATCATACTATTAACTTTGCTGTTTCGCACACTGGGGATTCTCTCAGGGCCTTGATAGCATGGTCTCTATTGAAAATAACAAACTTTTTACAACAATGTACCAAAATCAATTAATTTTACATTTCAACTCGCATCATCCTCCTAATATCAAACGAGATATATTTATTGGACAATTTCAAATAATTGAAAGAATCTGCAACACAAACGATGGTAAAACAACCTTTAGGTCAACCTAAAAAATGTTGTTGTAACGGTCATATTGATAACTATATTTCTGAAATTTGTAAAGGTTTCTTGCAAACAGGGTTGGACAAAAAGCATTTCAATAAACCTTCACAGACTGCAAATGTCGTCTGAGCTCTACCCTTTGTCGATGAATCCTTCACTAAGCGTTTACGTAAAGCTATAAAAAAATCTGGGTTAAATATTCGTATCATAAAAAACCCAGGAATTACACTAAAAAACCTTACTTGTTCATTTGGCTTTTAATAAGAAAAATTGTTTTACCTCAAACAATGGACTAGATGGCTCTCGTGCTGTTAAAAATGTAATATATGAAATGACGTGTATCCAGTGTGATGATAAATACATTGGTAAAATCGGTCATTCAGTACATGAACGTTTTAACGACAACATCCGTGCTACTGCGAAATTTGATTCTAAAGAGATCACTGCCGAACACTTTCTAACGAAACATTGTATAATAGATAAAACATCATTTAACATTAAGTTCTTAGCAAATTGTAATAACTTCTTTGATCATAAGTTCAAATAGTTTCTTCTGATTTAATATTATAAATCTAAGATAAGCAAATATAATTATTGGCCTTTGTAATTATTATTATTTTTGATTTTTGTTCGATAATCTGCGCTTCTCTTGTCGGTCCTTGGAGGATCAGGTGCGTTCGACCTCTTCCTCACTCCTTGTGAATGGTAATTGTTTCGGTGAAATGGTTGCAGTTACAGGATAATATTAAAATAATCACTGCTTGAGGGTCAGAGTAACCCGCACTTACTCTGACCTCTTTTAGGGCAGTCTCCATGTAAGTAATTCTTGTATATTTGGTGGATAGATACAATTCTCTTTAGTTCGTTATTACAAAGCCCTGTATTCGATAACTTGCGATTTTCTGTCGCTTAGTCATTCAAACTCCTTTTAATTAACGTGCGTGCGATAACACGCTATTACTATTGTTAAGTAAATTTTTAATTGTTGTATGTATTATTTTCAGTTATCAGTTTGTATATGATGCTGTAGCGCTTGAGAAAGGTGTAAGCCGAAAAGTCGGGTTTGAGTTATTATAATAATTTTTTTTTTATGGAATGTGATTAGTCATTTTTTGCAAACACGGGAGGAAGATTTCTTTCTCTCTCTTAGTTCAACAATCGGTATAACTCGAGTAGTTCAGTGTCCTTTTCATTCTGAGATCATTCTTTCTCGGTATTAAATCAACTTTTTTTTTAACCCTGGAGATTTTCAGTTATAGGGTTAAATATCTTTAGATTTTTGTTAGACTGCAATCAGATTTAAGCTTTCAACTTCTCTGATACACTTCACATCATCATAGGGTTTTGTCTTCACCTCAACAGTTGTATAAAACTATTTGCATTATTTGTTTAAGGTTAATATAATTTATTATCATGAAAATCTCATACATTGCCCAAGAGTTATATATTTCACAAATCTTACAGGGCAAACTTTATTCAGTAGCGTCATGACTTCAACTACAAATATCAACAAAGCTGTCTCACTAAGAAGGCAACGCTTGTAAGCTATTATCTTACTTTATCAAAAAATTGATCATTTAAAACAAATTGACGTAAAAAGTACTTATTAAGTTGGAAGCATCTAATATTACCGTATAGTAATTCATAGTTTACCAGATATGATTCAGTAACTTGTAACGATGTTTTTAGGTGAGCCGTGTAGTTAAAGCATCTGTCTGCCAGCCAAGCAGTGTCGCGAATATGAATCCCACTCGCTATCATTTTTCATTCCTTCGGATAATTGTAGACGCATCAGACAACTAATATCTACCAATAATCGTAATTACAGTTTTAAAATTAAAGTAATGACTAGCCAATAAAAAAATTTAATTGACTAATTAAATTTGATTCATACTTATGTTGTTTTTAGCTTTTGCAATACTTGTTTGTTTGTTTAAAGTTAAGCACAAAGCTACACAATGGGCTAACTGTGATCTGCCCATCATTGGTATCGAAACCCGGTTTCTAGCATTATAAGTACGCAGACATACCGCTTTGCCACTGGGGGCGTTTTACAATACATACTTGTGGTTAATATTTTTATAAGACCTTCGGAACCAGCATATTGTGGTAATAATTTAGAATAAATAAATAAAAACGAGAAAAACAGAAGACATAATAGTAATAGTCTAGGTAGATCACTTAGGTGTTTTAATTATTTTAAATACTCAGCACTGCCTTTACATTTATATACACTTTGTGCATTCAAATACAAAATACCAGAAGACATAATAGTATTACAAATATCATTCGTTAAAATATACGGTGACCCAAGTGTAATTTCTTTTTTTTACACAAAATACGCAGTTGGCTATCTGTGCTAAATCCACTGCAGGGGAATTGAAACATGAAACACGCTTCATAAATGTAGTATCTTTCCTTTGTTTTTATTGCGAATGGGTGGCTGAACTTGTATTTGGTTGTAGCTTGAATGTAGATGAAATTAGCGGAATACCAAGCAATTGTGTATTTACTGGTCAAGCTTATCAAGAAAACACAGTGATGGATTTAGTCATTCTGGGCGCAACCTCAAGTTTGGTCCCCTATCGCTAGCATTACTCTTGACATAATCATTTAGATAATTCGTAATGGTGTGAATTAGTAACTAATATTATATTAGATATATATAATAACACAAGCTCAAACAAATAAAAAATAAATACCAACCTCAGATCAAAACTTTCCTTTTTTTTAAACTGTTCAATAATTTCTTCGTAATTCATGTGTTCTAATTCCTCGTTTTCTATGTTCAGAAGTGAAAGAGAAGATAAACGATCCTGGATTGTGTTCCGTAAGTAATTCTTCACTGTTTTTAAGACAGAAAATGACATTTCACCCGTAGCATTACTAATAGGAAGTGTTAGAAATATTCTCAGCACAGTTTCTACGTTTGGGATTTGAATGCAATCTATTCGATAGTAAATTATACACGTCACTCGGGCAACAAACTTTTTTTTTCGCAACATTTTAAAAAAAAAGTGCTGTTTCTTCTTTAAATGAATCAGTGTCTATATCATTCAAATATAAATCAGATAGATTATTCAAATATTCATGTTTTTATTTGTTATCTATTATAAAATCAAAGAATATTTTAATAACATCACTGTAACTTTCAATTCTTATGTTAATTTCAGTAACTAGTCGATCACAAATTATAAAGAAAACATTAGAAATGAATCTTCCTGTTAACAATACTTCATTATTAGTATTTTCATCAAAGAATACTTTCCGGTTTTTTTTTCCTGCTTCTTTCTTCGTAAAATATTTTGTCACTAGTGGTGATTACATTTTCTTGCTTCATTTTCAATTGATTCAAAAATCATTTCTTAATTCAAATATGAATTCTTTCAATGACTTTAATAATGTTTCTACCTTCAAAATATTCAACTTTGATTCTTGTAATGATAGATTTACCGCATTTATTCGTTGTAATATTTTGGACCAACACGAAATCGCAAGTTTTGTTTCATAATCGTCAAACTTTAAATTCAAGATACAGCCTCTATTCTAGGGTTAATCTTTTGTGCAGGAATTTCACTAATTTTCAAAAGAGCTTCCTTGATATTGCAAAAATAGTTTTTAAGAGCATAAACAGCGTCTGTTTTTTGCAGACCATCTGATCTCACATATTTTCTTTAATGTTGTATTCTTCCCTAGGCTTCCAAACATGATTATACTGGATAATTGATGACTAGATTTAACGAAAGGCTAACGTAAGGTATAGATAAGGCTGATGCTGTTTGCTTTTTAATTCTTGTTTGAAGTCCCGAATATTTTTCTAGCCACTTTGAAGCGCTATCGTAGTTTTGTCCTTTACAGTTTTTGATGTCTAGATTTAATATCTGCAAGATATTTAGCATAACTTCATCTAAATTTTCGGCAATGTGAGATTTTATATGATTAAATCCAAAAAATCTTTCTTTTATATGCCCATCTTCCCAATATATTGTTACGTTTCCGTTTGTTAATTAACTTTCCGTAATTTCGTTCCGACGAAACTTTAGCGACA
>NW_013665870.1:755912-757279 GCF_000517525.1 Limulus polyphemus | reverse complement strand
TACCAACAAATAGTGGGATTGAATATTATAACGCCCCCACGTCTGAAAGGGGGAGCATGTTTGGTGTGACGAGGATTCGAACCCGCGACCCATAGATTGCGAGACGAGCGCCCTAACCACCTGGCCATGCCGAGCATTATAAAATCAAGTTGATCAATATGACTTACATCCAGTGTTGAATCAATAATTATAGAAAAATATATTACACTTTTAACTTCGTTTGTGAATTTAAGATGAAGCTGCTTTTCCATTAATTTCATGAAATCATCACGAGTTTGATGTGACAAATAACTTGTAATTTCTTGATCCCGACTATTATAGCGTTCCAAATGATTTTTTAGGAATCATCAAATTTGCTAAGATACTCAAGACAACTTAAATAATCACTTTTCCTGTTTGAATTTAAACTTTTCGTGGCCTCTAAATCCTAATCCTAATTTAGTCAACGATGTTACAGTAGCTACCATGCGTTTCAAAACTTCACGCCAATGTCTTGGTTCACTGTCCATTAGTTTTCTTGTTTCAGAGTCAATAAACCCGTGGTGAACAGAGCACAGATAGCCCATTGTGTAGCTTTGTGCTTAACTTCGAAACAAACAAAACAAACAAACAGAGTCAATACGACCGAAATTAGTAAAACGCCTTGAAAATTTTGCACATAGCAGATACGCGACCTTTAGATATTTCATGCTCAATCAGTTTCTTGTATACGTTTTCCAGTCACAAAAACCTGTAATCAGTTTACTTGCAAGGTTTTACTTTCTTATTTCGGAATAATTTACAAACGTAACAATACACATATTTGCTTGTAGTGTTATACATAAGACATTCACGTGTTACCTTTTCACCATTCGACTTTAGACAATACAAATTCTGTTCTTGTAAACTTCTAAAATAACTTTTGTTGCGATCCTTATATTCACACTTTAAGGCTCTCACGTCTCCAATATTTTCGGGTTTATTTATTATGTGATGGTCAATAGTTTTGTCAGTAATTATACTTGACCATAAAGCAATAACCTGTGAATAGTTAATAGCTGGACTTGAATATTTTTTAAAATTCAGTTTGATTTCGGATTGGATCATTACTGCTAGTTGAGGCTGTATTTATGTGATCATCACAAGGTTCACCAACATCTTCTTTGTTGGTTGTTTTCTCAAATGAGTTAATTACTTCACATTCGGCCGCAAGGTGCCCTAGGAAACAAGAAATTACACCACTCTGCTTCTGTAGGTCTTTTTTTTTTTTTAGTTTTGTTTATTTTCTTTTTTCTGCGTCCGACTGGTATGCCCTTTTAATTCTTCTTACTGTGCAGGCCCGGCATGGCCAGGTGGATAAGGCGCTCGACTCACAATCTGAGGGTCGC
>NW_013665870.1:739714-755709 GCF_000517525.1 Limulus polyphemus | reverse complement strand
TGACTAGCTGCCTTCCCTCTAGTCTTACACTGCTAAATTAGGGACGGCTAGCGCAGATAGCCCTCGTGTAGCTTTGCGCGAAAATTCAAAAACAAACAAACTTACTGTGCAATGTGATTAAAAAACAACAACAAGAAACTTTCACTTATAAAAATCACTAAATACCTGTATTTGCTAAAGTTCCTTTCATTAGGCTCTCACAGCAATTATTCCCACTCATAAATTTTAGTTACATGAACGTCACTTGTCAGGACATGGTCGCAAAATGCATGATATAATTTGTGGTTGCAAGTTAAAATCTGGTGCCCTTCTCGCGCTGCTCATATGTGTTGTATAGGCTTGCCAGCTTTTTGAAATACAATTCCGGGAGATAAATATGTGCGCATATATATATATATTTAAACTTTCATAATTCATATACAGTAAACATTGGAGGTATATATTTGCTAATAATATGCAAGTGATAGGTTGATAACAATTCATGCATTTGAACAAAACTATTTCCAAAACGTTTATTTTAAAAAAATATGTATAAAAATACCAAATTAAACATTCTAATTTCCTGTAAAAAATATTTATTTAGATTTGTATTTATTTTCGCTATATGTACTAGAGTTAAAAATATGTAATACATTATTTTTCTATAACTATTTTTTTTCTTTCATGGGACAAGAAAGTGTTTTGTTTTGCAAGTCAAATTATTTTAGAGAATCCGGGATATTTGGTAAGCCTTCCGGAAGCACAGAGAATATATATGATTCCGGAATACTCCGGTAGGATTGGCAAGCCTAGTGTTCTTTATGAATTATTGAAATGTAAAAATAAGTTTTGAATTATTTAAATGGTGAATATTAAAAATTCAGTTATTTGAAATATATTTAGTTTTTAAGTTACCCAAAGGGTGCTCTTAAATTTGGTATATGGAATAGAAAATAAGCAGTGCTAAGATGTTTCAGTGAATGACAGGTCATTTATCAGAAGTGAAAGGGTTAAGGTATAGTGATATGAATTGCATTTAGATGAAATCTAAATCACATACTTTGATGTGAAACTATATACATTGCTCTTTGTGTAATAAATGAAAAATAAAGAATAATAAAATAATATATGTTTCATAAGATATGAAACATGTATATGAGCATTTTTAATTTAGAGTTTGCCTCCTTCCTTTGAATCGGGGGCCTTTGACACTCTCCTTTTGCGCCTAGTGATAAATCCACCACACTGCCGAGAAATGTTCCTAACAATAGGCCTAAAATCTCATTTCCATGCCATACATATAAGAACAAGCAAATGTAAGCTATAATTTTGGAACAATAACTTGAATGAACTAGGAGACAATGAAATAAATCTCATATTCCTTTTGAACTAACCTGCACCACTTTCAATTATATATTTGTAGTTTTTCTATACATGTTTTAGATGCTTCCTTTTTTGTTACTTAGCACAAAGCTACGCAATGGGCTGCTATATCGAAACCCCATTTTTAGCGTCACAAGCCCTCAGACTTATCTTTGAGCCAACGGGGGCGAGGTCATGGACACAAGTTTTAGACCTATTAATTTTATGTCATCTTGTATGTTAAGTACTTAAGTTTAACTATATAATCGCGAAAGACCCATTACTCTCAAACCGCTAATAATAGTGTCAGTTTTAACTTTGTAAAAAAAAAAAAAAGTAATCTATGAGTATCAACTAAACTCCCCTCCCCCAGAAAAAAACAAACAAACCTGGAATCTGACTATTCATAAATATGATTGTTGTGGTCATGTTTTTCTAGGCCATATCCCAGAAGTAAAGTTCCAGATTCACCCGTGAAAAACGTTAGGATTTCATCGTTTTTATTGTTGTTTAAAATGGCTTATCAAACTTTTTTTTTAATATCATGAATTAATGTAGAATTTATTTTTCATGAAATAAAGATAAAAATATAACTCACTTTCAACAAACTTTGACCTGATGATGACAAAACCTTGTCGAAACGTTGTACATTTGCTGTCATGTTAAACTTATATTAAAGTTTTTCTTCATTACCCATTTAAGCCGTCTCCAGCCATTATTAAACTTTATGTGACATAAACATTTGTATAAAAGTTACAAGATATGTTTTATAAAAAGTGATGAAAGGATTGTTATTCAGGTACACAAAACAATAAATATTTGAAGTATTCATAATCTCAACTATATTTGAAGCACCGAATTCTTTCAGGTTAACCTTGGTAACTAATAAGAACACAACTCTCATTGAGTTTTTTCATTATCTTGTTTTTATAAGGTTTGTTCCCATTCGATGTAAGTTACAGAGCAATTTCCTGTTCTCCAGTTGTTTTGTATCGTTACAGTTTAATATTAGTGACAAGTCAATAATCTTTAATTGGGACAATGAAGATTAAAAAAACAAAAATCAAATAAAGTAACGGAATACGTGGAGTTTAGCTGGTTTTTATATGTAGGTTTCAACAGTCAACCAAAGAAAACTTGAAACTGCACTTATTTCGTTCAGTGGATATATTTAAAATTACACATGAGTTGGTTTTTGTTTCATGTATAAAAAAAATTATATTTCTAATTTTTTTTAAAACGTTCATTTATTGGACGTTAGTGAAGTCCTCGTGAAAGCTAGATCTGATCAATGTAAACAAAAAAGACATTAACTGCTCTAAATCTTTTCGTATATTTTTAGTCATCAGTTTCTGCCTGTTACGCAAAATAAGGCATAACAGACTGTCGCATAAAATTATGTTAATCAGATATGTCAAGTAATTAGCAACTGAAATGCCATTGGCACATATTTTCTTAAAATGTCACTAAAGATGCTAAAATGCCTAAATTACAGCATTTTTCTAAGTTGGTATAACATTACATACTAATTGTAAAAACTCGATGTTCTTTCGAAAGAATTTGAGATGAGTTCTTTGAAAAAGTGTTTATTCTTCGTAAGTTCTTGAGTCAAGTACTTCTAATCAAAAAGAGTCATCCTTCGAAAGTAAACTAGCAAAGGTTTATGAAGAATAAGTATTCATTCTTCGAAAGTTCTTGCGCCATGGATTCCTTATTCAAAAAGATTCACCTGTCGAAATTCCTTGAACCAAAGAGTCCTGAAGAAGAAGCTCCTCATCTTTCGCATGTCATTGAATCAAAGAGTCCTGGATAAGAAGTGCCAATCTTTCGAAAATCATTGAGCCAAAGTCGTCTGAGGAAGATAGGTCCACAATGGAAAAGCATCTGAGTCACGAAATTTTGAAGAAGTGCCCATCCTTTGAAAAACATTGAACCAAAGAGTTCTGATAAAAAGGTTTCCACAGTTCAAAAATATTCTTCTATAGTTTTGGAGACAAATATCTCTGATCAAAAAGGGTTTACATTTCAAAAGTATTCAAGCCAGAGGTTTTTTGTAAGGTTATGAGCAGTATTTCTCTTATAGTATATCGAAACTGTGTTCAGTGAATGCTTGCTTGGTTGCATTTCTACAAACGATAATGTACATATATCTGCACATTGGAGAAAGACTGTGAATATTCTGGAGTTTTCTCCTCTGCCCACATCAGATATTACACTTATTAATGTGTGAGGGATTTGCAATGGAATATATATAATCATCTGTACCTAAATACCAGCTAAGCAGAAAAAGTCGTAGTTGGTCCTATACCAAATGTGAAACAATTACCCATTCGCACAACTTATGAAAATTGGCGTCCAAAGGAAATCACAAATGATATCGGTTAAAAGAAATGTAAAGATTTAAGGTATGGAGTAACATCCTGCCAAAAAGACATTAGTACCTACTTAGCCACCAGGAGGTTGGTTAATTAGAAACTTCAAAAATCACCTTAGTCATTGGAATGTAGGAACATCAGTTAACGATTTTTTATACTAAAATAACGGTTATATATAGGATAACGGAATTGACGTTTAGTCAGAAACTAGATAACGATCTTGAAATATCTAGAAAATAATGTTAACACCTAATGTAATACCTAACCTAATTCTTCTGAATTCGCCTATCGTAGCAGTACCAAGAACTAATGAGCTATCGTTATAGCATGCAGAACTTTGAAAGACTTCACCAGTACCCACCAGGTGAATCAAGGTTTTTTTTGTCGTGAGTCGTGACGGATTTAATTACTAATTAATTACTACAACGTATATCCAACAACTTTACGTTTCTAACGTCAAAAGCTATCGAACGATATGGGTTTAACGTTGACCACTGCATTTATAACGTCAAGTATCATCTCTAAAGCCAACATTGCTGACACGATATTCTATACATACCGCTACACTAAGCTTTGTTATGCTACACGCTACGCAAAATTTAAGATTGAGCTCTGGCAGGAATCAAATAAACGAAGAAAAACCATTTTTCTTATGATACCGATGTTAATTAAAATACGTATAAGAAAACAAGACAAAAAGCTCTGCAAAAGATATAATAACACACACTATATCTAAATACACAGAAGTATGAAGAATGAATTACTTTTAAAACTGCAGTAGACACTGGAGCACAATCCAGAAACCTAAAGCTATATTTGCATCTTTTCAAATTCGTTTTTGAAATTGTTGACCAACAGATGGCGATATTGTTGCCTTATCAGACTTTTTTCGAATTTTGAAAACTGCTTTCTGCTAAGTCTGGAGGAAGCTAGAAATCTAAAGAGATATTGTTTGTTTGCGTTTGTTTTATCTCGTTGGATTTCGCGTAAAGAAACCCCATGGCTATCTCTGCTATTGGTGAATTTCGCGTAAAGCAACGCCATGGCTATCTCCGCTAGCATTCCTTGATTTAGAGTTGATAGATTAGAAGGAAAGCAGCTAGTCACCATCACCCACCGCCAACTCTTAGATTACTCTTTACCAATGAATAGTGGGAATAATCGTCATATTATAAAGCGAGTATGTTCGGTGATGGGGATTCGAGAAATATTTCACACGCTTGATTTGCGCTTAAAATCATAAAAAAAATTAGATACACATTGAAAAATAAAAGGAAATACTGTTATAAAATACAGCATGTAAATCACTAAGAGAATACAGTTATGATGAACAAAACTGGAAAAGAACTATTGGGGAGGGAAACTGAAACATATGATATTTTATATAATACGTTTTGGTCATTATTATTTATTCTACAATTAACTGGTATATTTAAGTGTTTCACACTCACAAAAAAGAAACCTGTCATTCTATAGGTATTTGAAGAACTTGTAGCATTCTGCCACAATTTAATTCTTCGTATTGCTAGCCGACACTGGGCAGCTTGTACATAATTGAATAGAGTTGTTTCAATACCTCACTACTATAAAGGCTTGGCTTGATCTGATATTTCATTGGTGGTAGTGTCCAGGGTCACTGATGAGGAGTGGAATTCTCCGAAACTAGTCTGGCTCACAGACACACCACCCAATGAAAGGATAGACCATTCCAAGCTTTTACTTGTTGTCAAACAAATGCTTAAACAAATCCATTGATTCAATTATATTCTAATAATTGTTTATATATATTGATTGACGTGGCTATCATGTGCTCACGTTACACGTAAAAAAGAAACATTTTTTGAAAAATATCCTTATTATTGAATAATTCATCATAGAGAGATTTCAACAGCTCGACTGATATTGACGCAAAATTAAACAAAAGTAACCCTTTTTTCGAGAAGCTTTTCATAGTGTAAAAATATAGGAACATGAAATACTGACAGTTCAAAAAATTATGAATTTAATTTTTTTCAACACAAACTAAACTTGTTAAAACAAAGTTGTTAAAGAAAGCGCGTAAGATTTTACGCAAATGGTAAAGGTAGAAAAATATATTTTTCGAAACCAGGTACTCATTTTGATTGGCTTATTTTATGTATCTGGTTGGAGCCTCAAATAATGAACTTCTTTGTCAGACATGAACTTAAGAATGCATAAAATATAAAACTTTAGCATACCTAATCAGATTACAAGAATCTTTTTGGGATTTAATTTTTTGTTAAAAGTGAAAGAAAATAAACAAAAAAACGTTTTAAGAATACGGGATTTAGGAACTCTGTTCCATTTAAAAGATTAAATATTGATATATATATTTCTCAAAGTTGTACTATTAGTACATTAAAATACCAAGTTGGGCTACAGATGGCAGCAGCGTCGAAAATTGTGTCTATATAACTGAAATAGGCAAAATATATTGTTGTTTTAACGCAATGATACACAACGGGCTATCTATGTACACCGTTGGAATCAAACTCCGAATTGTATCGATGCAAGTCCGTAAGCTTATCGCTGACATACCAAGGGACGGATAATATCCGTTTTCATTCACACCAGAAAAATAGGCAATGATATTTTTTTTCACACATGTGTCATAGAAATTTACAAATGTTATTATACTGTTTCAACCAGCATGCTACTGTCATCTTCTGGAATGTAAACTTAGTATCTAACAAAAATCCTTATTGTCACAATGACAAACTGGTAGTATATAAAGAAAGGATATCTCTGCAAACCATGTGGAAATACATCTCATCGATAACTGAGGGCAAATGATTAATACGAGTCACTAAAAGACAATTTACGCTTAGCAGTAGAACTAAAAATGTGCGGTATTAGAACTTGCGCCTTACATACAATAAAATCAAGAACGATATGAACCAAAAAAGGTTTAGATTAGTGTGTGCCTTATAATGTTTTTCTTTTAGTATCGTTAGTGAACGTCAACATATTTATACAGCTACTTTAGCCAAAAACTGTCTTTTTTGGTGGTCCACACACACATTGTACTTCTGTAATAAGAAACTTTACATTATTTTTGCCTTTGATTTAACCCTCAGTGGCTCTGCAGTAAACTTGAGGGCTCATGATGCTACATTTTGGAGTTCGTTTTCTGTGGTAAGCAGATGATCCATTGAACAATTTTGTGTTAAACCAACAACAAAAACTTTCTTTCGTGTTTGTTGAAATACATAGAGGGATTGGAGAAATTAATGGAAACACCTGTCAATTTTTATATTTCTTTATTAATATAAAGTTGGTCCCACACAAGCAAAAATACAGTATTAACTCCACATGAAATTGTTGAAACAAGGTGTTGTGCAACAGAAAATAATATTTTAACCCATTCATCGAGTAATGTTTCTTCTAACTGTTGAAGTAATTTTACTCGTAAAATCTGCTTCGAAACTTGGTTTAAAGAAGTGACCATAACATTTAGCCCTAGTGACTGTGGTGGCTACGTTAGATGCTCAGACTCTTCATTATGTTGTTTGAAACAATGTTTAACTATTTCAGCGGTATGGATTGGTACAGAGTCTCCAGTATGCTTAACTGATGACACCAGACATTCAGGGTTTTTAAGCTTTTTGTGGTTTCCAACACGTCTATTTGATGAAAAAAAAAAGTGTAAAATGTTATTTATCATATTAAACCACACTATCAGGGTCGACTCTTAGGGGGTGCAACGGGTGCAATGCACCCAGGTCCCCGATTAAAAGTGGACCCAAATCCCAATCAGATAGGGTCCTGTTTAATACATTTCACTTGTCATATATTAAGTATATCTTGTATGTCTTCTGGTTGATGTGATGTGATTAGTGTTTGTTAGCATAGTGTGTAGTGCTTGTCGCTCTCGCTTTCACCGCTGGAGAACTGAGTGTGTAAGTCTATCCTATCCATCAGCAAGCCCTATGTAGTGCCTACCTAGTGGCGACATACGTCCACTGAGTACCTTACGGTCTCAGGCTGAACTACAAGGGACTCGGAGAAGGTCTGGACCCTAGACATGTGGCATGCAGGCGCACCAACGTGTGGATATGCCCTGGTATCCATGAACCAGATCCCCCAGCTATGGGAAAATAGTCCCACTGCCTTGTGGACATCTCGGAAGTGATAATGGCTAAGGGAGTAAACCCTGACAGAAAATCCGGAGTGGAACCCATAAGGTGGTTTGATGACGAACTTTTGTCACCATTTTGGCAGCTCCTGCATCCTGATTCATCTTCCTGTTGTCTTGACCAGGTCTTGCCACTGTTTCCTGATGTGTCTGCACGAAAGAGTGAGGCTGACGCTGCGCAACTCTCCCTCACTGTAATCCAACTCACACGTAAGGTATTTTCATCAACCTTCATCTACCAAAGCCCTGTGGTGATAGATGAGCGACGAGCAGCAGGTGTGGATTCACTAGAAGCTGGAGCAGCAAACCCGCACACAGGTGGTTCAGGCTATAGGGTCATCTCTCACAGAATGAAGCAACAGCGGTATTAGGCAGCCGTCTGAGTGACTGAGCAGTCCTCTTTAGGACTGCACTGCTCATCTGTGTAGAATAAGGAAGGGGCTAGAAAAGGTGCCTTAAAAACTGCCTGCTTCATACTAAACTGGCCAGCTTACCTCGGCTGGAAAGAATCTCATACCAGCGGTCGAAAAACAAAATAAAAATAAAGGTGACTCCTGTCATCTTTGGTGCATGGAATGTGCATACTCTGATGGACAATGCCCAAGTTGATAGACCAGAGAGGAGAAATGCTCTGATCGGCAGAGAGCTCACAAGATACAGCATTGACATAGCTGCCCTCAGCGAGACTTGCCTTGCAGAAGAAGGACAACTTAGGAAGTAGGGTGGGTTACACATTCTTCTGGAGTGGCCATGCCAAAGAAGACTGGCATGAAGCTGGTGTTGGTTTTGCAATCAAGAATAATCTGGTAAGCAAACTGACTAGCTTTAAAAAGGGTGTGAATGATCGCCTCATGATATTTCACTTACAACTACTGGGCAAAAAGCAAGCAACCATCATCAGCTGCTATTCCCCAACAATGATCAATCCTGACGATGTTAAAGAAAAATTCTTTGAAGATCTCCATAGTCTGACAACTTCAACATCCACGTAATACATACTAATCATACTCGGTGACTTCAATGCTCGTGGGAAAGAATCATAGGCAAAAATGGAGTAGGGAAATGTAACATAAATGGTATCCTACTCCTGCAGTTCTGTGCTGAACACCAGCTTCTCATAACCAACACGGTCTTCCATCTCCCACTTTGCAACAAGACATCTTGTATGCTTTCTCGCTCCAAGCATTGACATCTCATTAAGGAAGAGGGATCGACAGGATGTTCAGGTGACCAAGAGCATGTGTGGACTGCTGGACTGACCACCAACTCATCATCTCCATGATGCATACCAAAACAAACTTCAGAGACACCCCCAAGGAAAGAAAACTGCCAAGAGCATAAACATTGTAAGACGCAAATTGCTAAACATCAAATAACAGTTTAAAGACGAGTTAGAAACTCATCTTAGCACTCTTGAGACTCCCTTAGACAACATCAAAGAAAACCAAGCCTCCTTTCGTGACACTCTATACTCCACAGCTCTTGGTCCAACCAAACACAAACATCAAGATTGGTTTGACGAGAACAACGAGGAGATCATGAGACTGATCGAGGAGAAACATAAACTACATCGAATTTACCTAAATGACAAGTCCACCAACAAGAAAGCTGTTTACAACAACAGCTTCAGCACACTCCAACGCAAGTTGAGAAAGAGGTTCAGCAACAAATCACAGGAAATCCAGACTTATGCTGACATGAATGACATAAAGAGCTTTAATGAGTCCACTAAAATGGTCTATGGCCCACATCCAGTCAGCTCCTCTCCACTACTCAGTGCTGATAGAACAACTCTACTAACAGAAAAAGATGGGAAGAACACTTCAACAGCATTTTAAACAGACCATCACACATCAGTGACTATGCCACCAACAGACTGCCTCAAGTTCACATCAACTCAGAACTTGACATCCCCATCACTACTGAAAATGCAGAAAGCTGTCAACCAATTGTCAAATTACAAAGCTTCTGGAGCTGATGCCATTCCAGCAGAGATATACAAACGTGGTGGACCCAAGCTGCTCAACAAGCTCACAGAGCTACTGCAATCCATGTGGGAACAGGGAGTCCTACCACAAGATTTTAAGGATGCCAATATCACCCACCTCTACAAAAGTAAAGGCAACTGCCAATCCAGTGACAACAACCGGGGAATCTCTCTCCTCTCAATTGCTGGCAAGGTCCTTGTATGGATTTTCCTCAATAGGCTCATTCAACATCTTGAGCAAGGTCTGCTTCTGGAGAGTCAATGCGGCTTCAGAAAAGACAGGGACACAGTTGACACGGTATTTGCTCTCCATCAACTTCAAGAGAAATGACAAAAACAAAATGTAAATCTGTACACCACCTTCATTGACCTTACCAAGGCTTTTGACACGGTCAGCCAGGAAGGGCTATAGAAGATCATGAGCAAATTTGGGTACCTAGAGAGGTTTATACTGATGGTACGACAGTTTCATGATGATATGCAAGCCCGAGTACTTCATGATGGCCAGCTCTCTGTCCCTTTTCAGTGACAAATGGAGTTAAACAGGGCTGTGCACTGGCACTGACACTTTGCAGCTTCATATTTTCATCCATACTCACTGACGCTTTCAAGGATGGCAACACAGGCATTGACATTAGATACCAAATGGATGGCAAGCTCTTCAATCTGCAATGTCTTAAGGCTAAAAATCTGTGTCAATACTGATAGACTGCGCCATTTCTTGTTCGCTGATGACTACGTCTTGAACACCAGAAGTGAAGCAGACATGCAGCGAAATATGGACCTACTTGCCACCTTCTATGACAACTTCGGTTTTACCATCAGCACGAAGAAAACTGAAGTGATGTACCTGCCTGCTTCAGGAAAACTGTACCAAACAACTAAAATCACAGTTAACAACCAGAAACTAACAGCCGTGAACAAATTCACGTACCTAGGTAGCACCCTGTCTCGCTGTATTCATATTGACGACGAAACAGACTCTAGAATAGCCAAGGTAAGCACTACTTTTTGGTGAGCTACGTTCATCAGTTTGCGTTCGCAAAGAGGTGACACTCAAAACCAAGCTGAAAGTATACAGGATGGTTATGCTCACTACCCTCCTCTACGCATTTGAAACATGGAGTGTCTACCAAGGTCATGCCAAAAACCTTAATTGCTTCCATGTCTGCTGTCTATGTATACTTAAGAACATCAAATGGAAAGACAAGGTCTCTGACACCAAGGTCCTAAACAGGTCTGACAGGCCCAGCATTTACACCCTGCTGAGAAAGAGACAACTCTGCTAAGCCATCCATGTAGTCAGAATGCCAGACAATCGCCTCCCCAAAAGCATCTTCTTTGGTCACCATATCATGCTCCCATTGTGGCCAGAAGAAGCACTACAAGGACACTCAAGGTTACGCTAAAGGATTGCAACATTGATCCTAATACCTGGAAAACACTTGCCCAAAACAGCTAAGCCTGGAGAAGTTCTGTTACAAAGGGAGCAGCTACGTATGAACTACATCACATCCTGATAGCTCAAAACAAGTGTGCAGTACATAAAACAATAGGAAGCAACCATCAAAACCAACCAGTCATCCTGTTGTCTTGCCCTCATTGCACCAAACATTTTCAAGCCAGGATTGGGCTAATTAGTTACCTTCAAACACATAAAATCAATAGATGATGATGAAGATTTGACAGACATTCAGTAAACATTATAAGCCTTTCACATACAAAAAATCATATTTTTAATGCAGTATTTTTTAATAAACTAAAAGAAAAAACGTTTGTCCGTGAATATATCGAGTATTTTTTATTAGTCTGCGTGCAAAGTGATATTCATGTTAAGATTAAAAATGCTATTCTTCATCTCAAAAACCTCAAATTTCATTTACATAATCTACTAAACCTCCTAGATGTATTTCAAATATTTGTTTTCAGTAAAACTTGATATTTTATCTTTTATTTTCTGTATACTAACTCTGTACAAGGTCGGTCCAATTGACCAACCTGACCTCGTAACCACCCAGAAAAAATCTAGATAAATATAAATTACCGTTTTTTTTTCTTTCTAGGATGACTTCAAATTGTCGCATGTCTGTGTAGCAAATGGTTTTCTTGAAAGCATTCAGTCTTTGCCTTTTTTTCGTTTCGTTAATTGTTTGGTATGACTTATTAAGTATGATAAATAAAATTAATAAACACTTGCATATCAAAAAATTTACTTTCTTTAGCGCTTTTTTCTGCCAAATCAAGATTCCTGGCATTCATTCCACAAGTGTTTTCAAGTTTTCTTCGTATACTGGGTGTAATAACAATAGATCTGAGTTTTCAACAACTGGCAATACTTTCTTGAAAAAGATGCACTTCTTCTAGTCCTGCTAGGATCTGGTGGCTAAGGCGCTTAACTCCCAATCTGCAAGTCGGAGGTTCGAATCCCATCACCGAACATGCTCGTCCTTTCAGCCGTGGGGGCGTTATATGTGATGGTCAATCCCACTATTCATTAGTAAAAGAGTAGCCCAAAGAGATGGCAGGGAGGTGTTCTTGACGAGCTGCTTTCCCTCTAGTCTATCACTTAAAAATTAGGGGCGGCTAATGAAGATAGCCCTCGAGTAGCTCTGCGTGCAGTTCAACTAACAAGCTGAACCTGCTATTTTCTCGTTGCTTTAATTAACGTATAAAACGTTTTAGAGAAAGACAAGCACAAATTTCTCGTATTGCACATCTTTTTTTTTAAACATTAATCTATATTTATCGTAATCTAGTCCCGAGTGAGATAACGGTCGGTTTTTATCTCGTTACTGCATAAATATTATATATAGTGATAATTTCTCTACAAAAATCTTCACAGGACTAAATACACGGTTTTCTGAACAGGAGTTAATGAAATGATAATTAGCACCCCTCCCACCCGAAAAAGCACGTGCTTTATAAAAAACAAAACAAGCAATTTTAAGATTATTTCTTGGTAAATGCAACTATACTTACTTTAAATAGATACTTAAGTCCCTCTTTTCGTAACCTACACTAAGAATATATTTTACAATATTCAATTATATAAAAATTCCTACGACGTCCTTTATTAGCAAATTGTAATTTTTGTTTTACTGTGTAATCTAAGAATCTTGAAAAATAAAAAAATCTAAATAAATTAAAGTTTGGAGCCATACTGTGTCGGTTCTTTGAGCTGGCTATAGTCTTTAGTATAATTTGTAAAAACCTTTAGTTACATGAGTGCATCTAATTTCAAGGGCTTACAAAAGTCATTTGTTTCAATACGAAGATTCCTGCTAAAAAGAAACAACAACAAAAAAAGGACTTATAATGAAATTCAACATATACCTTTACATATCCATCCAGTGTTTCAACTTTCAGGCTGACAGTTAATGCAATTATCTGATTACCCGCAGCACAGTAGTACTTCACAAAATCGTAAGTGTTACACTCTAATGGAAGATGGCTGATATTTCGTGGATCAACATTTTAATTTGAAGTTTGAGGTTTTATTATTTCATGGATCCGTATGAAAGTAGCACGAATCTCCAAAAGTAAAGCTATTATTTTAGAATCTTGAAACAAAAGGTTTCTAGTTATTTTCAGGATGATATTTTGTCGAACATTCAATAATGCCTAGTTTCACTGGTTGATTCTTAGTAGATCGTTAAATAACGCTTAACTTCATTGGTTGATTCGAATCATAAATAAGAACTGTTTAGTGAAAGTAAAGAATAGAATATATGTTAACTACACTATATATCTGCTATAACTAATGACGACGAGACCTTTCGCCTATTTCCAGGGCTTTTCAGACCAGGTGGGATACGACAGATATAGTAGAGGTTAAGGCACTATATATATATGACAAGTTTATCATTAAACAACACCTAGTTTCGTTGCATAATGCCCTTTGTAATACACTATTTAATTCAAAACTGCATAACATTCGCACTAGTTTACAACTGCAGGATTATTTTAGTTTGAAAAAATATTTTCATTTTGATTTAAAAACGTTAAATTTTAATAAACGTCTTTTAGCACCTAGTGTCACAAAAATATAGTAGGGCTTAAAAGTTGTATTATAATCCAGAATTTCTCAAAACGTAACAATTCGAACGATTACCGTACTTACAAAGGTAGTAGAATTAGCATGATGAATTCCTAAAGTGAAACTCTTAACCATGTTTGAAAATTGTAAAAAAAAAAAAACTGTAATATTTGAATTGGGTATTATTAATAAACTTTTCATACAAAAATAAAATATCAATTAAGTAGTCAACATAACGCAAAAACCAGCGAAGACAATCGCACAATCTTGCCTATTCGGCTTAGGAAGGCCAGGCGTTGCCTAGTAGTTAGCGTGCTTGGACTATGAATCCAAAGGTTTGAAATCCAGGTTCAGCTGCTGCTAAAAACGCACTCTGCATTCAGTGCCTTAGGGTGCACTATAATGATGATGGTTAAATTCCACTATTCATTCAAATAAGAGCTGCCCGAGAGTTGGCGGTGGACGCTGTTGACTAGCCTTCCCTCCAGTAAGTGAGTTAAAAAATTATGGATGGCTATACTTTTGTAGATTTACGCGAAAATTCTAAAAACAAACATATTTGGTGGGGTTTTTGAATCTTATGTAATAAAGCTACAACCATTTTCTTTTGCCACGGATAACATGTTAGGCCGGTGGTTAGGGCACTTAACTCACAAACTTTGGGTAACGTCGTCGAATATACTCGCTCTTTCAGCCGTGGGGGCGTTATAATGTGACATTCAATCCCACTATTTTTTAGTAAAAGAGTATCTCAGAAGCTGGCGATGGGTTATATTGACTAGCTGCCTATCGATGTTTTTGTTATTTTAATTCTAGCCTACTTAGGCTACAAACGTCTCGGATAAATCGTTATCGACTACTAAATTGTAAAATAGTTGTTTTTTTGTTATCACGCAGGCATTTTCATAATTATCAAATGCCCAAGATATCTTAAAACTTCATATACACGTACATGGAAAATAATCGTTATCGACTACTAAAGTGTAAAATAGTTGTTTTTTTTTGTTATTTCGTGTTATCACGCAGGCATTTTCACAATTATCAAATGCCCAAGATATCTTAAAACTTCATGTACACGTACATGGAAAATAATGATTGAGTGACACTTTTGTTTAACCATTGAGTCAATTACAGATAGATTCGTATATATTATGTAACAGATGAAATTAGGTTCTAATTCAAGTTTGGATTATCTGTCTTTGTTGACTTACCAATCATAATTTGTTTCAGTACTTTTTTAAAGGTAAGAAAACACCTGTCAGTATGTTGACGCTGTTAGAAGTTTGGTTGAGTATTATTAGGATAGCAGAACACTGAATACCATATACAATTATCGAAGACAAAAACGCCGTATACTATAGTAGCGTTAAAAAAACATGCAAGTTTATGTGATGTTATTACAGAAAAAACAACTCAATAAGTCGTTTATATATGTGTGTTGTGTGTGTGTGTGTATACGTATGACAATGAGACATAAGAATCATGTGTTGATGAACATTAATTCATGAAGAATTATTATCCACAGCTTTTAGCAGATAATTACTTGAATTTTATTTAGTCGTTTTCGAAGTAATTTAACGCAATATATGTTTTCAGGTAATATTTAACTTGAGTATGCTCATCTTATCTTTCTATCTTTCCGATAATCTTTAATTTTTGTATACTTATCTTTTCTTTCTACTTGTGTGATAATCTATAATTTGTGTATGTTTATCTGATCTTTCTATCTATCTGATAATATATAGCATTTGTATATCCATCTTAACTTCCGCCCCTTAGTGGCACAGCGGTATGTCTGCGGACTTACAACACTAGAATATCGTTGTGGGCAGAGCACAGATAGCCCATTGTGTAGCTTTGTGCAGAAATTCAAACAAACAAACAAAATCTTAACTTCCATATATTTCATAATCTATAACACTTGTATATTCATCTTAACTTCCATATATTTCATAATCTATAACACTTGTATATTCATCTTAACTTCCATATATTTGTAATCTATAACATTTGTACATTCATCTTAACTTCCATATATTTCATAATCTATAACACTTGTATATTCATCTTAACTTCCATATATTTCATAATCTATAACAT
>NW_013665870.1:735054-738861 GCF_000517525.1 Limulus polyphemus | reverse complement strand
TTTAATTTCCATCTATTTGTAATATATAGCATTTGTATATTCATTTTAACTTCCATCTATTTGTAATATATAGCATTTGTATATTCATTTTAACTTCCATCTATTTGTAATATATAGCATTTGTATATCCATCTTAACTATGTAATCCATATTTTTGTCTAGCTAATAATCTACGATTTGTGTATGTTCATATTATCCTTATATCTATCTGATAATCTATAATTTGTATTTTCTCTGAAACTGAATCTTAAGATTATCACAAATAATCCAATTATTTTTTTACATGTTACAAATTATTATTATTTGTTAGTTTCAGATTATAAGCTGTACAGTTTTTCACAAATATATTATCAGCTACAATTAAAGTTCACAATATAAAACTCAGAAGAAAAGAGAAAATTTAAATACGTGCTATATATTCTATATGTATTACGGTAATTTTTTAAAGTGGTTCTTATTTAGAAGCTTCAGGCTTGTTTGTTTTGAATTTTGCGCAAAGCTACACGAGGGTTATCTGCGCTAGCCGACCCTAACTTAGCAGTGTAAGATTAGAGGGAAGGCAGCTAGTCAACACCACCCACCGCCAACTCTTGGGCTACTCTTTTATATGTATGGTGGGACGGGGATTTGAACCCGCGACTCTCAGATTGCGAGTCGAGTGCCCTAACCACCTGGCCATACCGGGCCAAGCTTGAGGTTACAAAATTGTAAGCAAAAATAAAAATAAATAATACACACACACACATATATATATATATATATATATTATTTACGAACAACATATACTGTATGTTTGACACATTGGAAACTTTATACTTTCTCAGTCGTTGATAAAGCCACTTCACCAATTGTACTGTCTTACAAAGAATTTAAAATGAGTATAACCTGTTTTATAACTATAACAGTTTTGTATGTACAATACCTATCATTCTTCTGAAGGCCCCCCAATGGCACAGCGGTATGCTGCGGACTTACAACGCTAGAAACCAGGTTTCGATACCCGTGGTGGGCAGAGCACAGATAGCCCATTGTGTTGCTTTGTGCTTAATTTCAAACAAACAAACAAACCTTTCTTCTGAAAGACAAATGTGGCTAGCATAACCGCCGTAATAAACCAAAAAAAAAAAGCTCGTATTTTAACATTATTAAGATTACAAGACCTGCAGTGTAAGAAAACAAAATATCCACTGTGTACATGGATAGATATAATTACATGTCTTCTCCAGATTGCTTCTTGTGAACAGTAATACTTGTGATATTCTATCGTACATATTGCATCTGGGAAGTCATACAATCGGCAAGCTGTCGTTAATTTATCTCTTAGTATATGACAAAGAGCATCTTAAAATGAATGAAATGATTTAACTCCAAACAATACACGAGATCCGAGGTTATATATATACGACAAAACGTTGCTGAATTTCCTTCATAATAAGAACTGAGTATTTAATCATTATGAAGCCTTATTGAAATTCTTTCTCTATTTTAAAATATTTCAACGATACATTTATTTTGTCATCAGAATACTAACTAATACACAGGAAGCAGGTTTCACTAGCCTTCATCACGGACACAAGTATAGGTTCATGTAAGGATTCGCTATGTACATCGTGAATATGGAGTTTTGAATGGAAGGCAATTCTGTTGATAATGAATTGTCTCTGTTCTTTAGAAACCTATCAAATCCATTACGTAAAAAAATGGAGTTATCTAGCTGCACTAACGTTGCCTATCATTTAAATCACCGCCTTATGCAAGATCTTCAGCCAGAAGTAAGCAATGATTCAAAATATAATTAATATCCGAGGATATTGCCGTTAACATGAGAAGAAAAGCTCGGATAAAAATAAAGAGCTTTTGGGAAATCTTTCAGTGTATCAAATTACACCGTAACATGATGTCAACAAGCTTTCTAACTCAAACCTAACGTTCTATGGTTCTATAAGAGTCATGTGACATCTTGTTGAAATGCCTTCTTCCTCTGAAGATCCGAGGCTGGATTTTACTGCATGTTAAGATAAAACATTTCAAAAAATGAACTTCAGTTTCGAATTTCACGGTATCCATTGTAATAGCTGGGCTGCATTCCGTACATATTCTGTTTCAACTTTTCATCTCGTTAATCTCTCAGACGTTGAAAAGTTAAATCATTTTATACCAGTCAATTTTCTGTGAACATCCTCTTTTTTTAAGCTTATTCTACTGAAAAGTTTCAGAGTAGGTAAAGGGAGATACGCCATTAAATTAGAAAAAAAGTCAGCAAAATTTTTTTCATTTCTGTTTCATGTTTTAAACTTAAAATTTGAAATAAATAATAGTACAGAAAGTCGACTTTAGAGAACACATTAACTATGAGAGAGTCATTAGAAACTGTTAAGTATAAGATGGTGATTTTGAAATAAGATTTAAGTCCAAGTGCCGTGGAAAAAAAATTATGGAATTCTATTTTGTAAATGACGTCATTTTACAATATGTTAATTGTACATGTGTCATTACTCCAGTACATAAGCAAACCTTCCTTGTCCTTCTTTGCCTCCTGAAGATGGTGGATCATGTTGTCTATTGAAACACGTAAAGCGTATATTTTTTAACATTATACAAGTAAACGTATTGTGCACATGGAAATATTTGTGTCGTGTTGTTTATTGAAAGTTTGCACAAGTGATGTCAGTTCAAATGTACACAGTAAAAAGATCTTAGACTAAATCTTAAAAAAAAAGGGAATTATAATGTTTCCGTAATTCAATAAACTTATCAAGCGTATACAAGTGTAACTTATTAAAAATATAGCCCAGGCAATCTTAACAAAACATAAACAAAATATTTTCCATGATTACAGAGGTAATTACATAAAATAAAGCCATAGAAACTGTGAAACGAAATAAAAAAGAACACACTGTACATAATATGTACAGAACTTTACAAAAGGTTTGTAATCTAGAATACATCAGTTATATTTGCTTCGACACTTTCAAACCTTGACTATAGGTAACAGAATAATTACTTTTATTATGTATTGATTACTAACTGGGTTATATCCTACATGGCCAAGTGGTTAGGGGTGCTTGTCTGCTGGTCGCGTGTTCGAATCCCCGTCCAACCGTCGTGGGACCGTTATATTGCGACAGTCAATCCCACTATTCGTCGGTAGAAGAGTAGCCCAAGAGTGGGTGGTTATGACTGGCTGTTAGATTAGGGATGGCTAGCGCAGATAGCTCTCGCGTAGCTTTCCGCGAAATTCAAATCATATCCCTCGTTTTCAGTCGCTAATATGCTGCCAAAATCAAGGAAGATTTTAGAATATACTATGATTGAATCTTGCGTTTCCAGTATCCTCATTACTCGTTCTTAAAGCCACTAATTAAAAAATACTGCTTACTATGTTTTTATCTATACACAAAAACAATTTAGAAACATTTTAGGCAATTTGACAGTAGATATCTTAATATTACTGTTAAAGATATAACATTTGATTTCTACGGAAAGTGAAATATAAATCATTTAAAACATATTGTTCACACATTAGATCCTTTTCACATTTGTCTTGAAAATGTTTGAAAACATATTTCGTGGTGTTCTCAAGTGAGTTGTTTTTAAATAGCGATGTTAAATCAAACATTGCCATAAAACATAAATCTTAAATTCACTCTCCAGGAATCTCGATAACGTAGTACTTCCTCATTAAATAGTTAGTACAGATCAAGAATCAAACTCTAATGTTATGTGTATACATATGTATATATATACATAACATAAGAGTTTGATTCTTGATCTGTACTAACTATTTAATGAGGAAGTACTACGTTA
>NW_013665870.1:731538-735044 GCF_000517525.1 Limulus polyphemus | reverse complement strand
TAACGTAGTACTTCCTCATTAAATAGTTAGTACAGATCAAGAATCAAACTCTTATGTTATGTATATATATACATATGTATACACATAACATTAGAGTTTGATTCTTGATCTGTACTAACTATTTAATGAGGAAGTACTACGTTATCGAGATTCCTGGAGAGTGAATTTAAGATTTATGTTTTATGGCAATGTATTATATATATATATATATATGTATTGATCTATTTCTCCCTTTTAAACAGTGATATCATAGATATCAAGTATCTTAAACTTGGCGTGATCGCTCTGATTAGAGTTCATTTTTTGCAATTATTAAAGTTAATTTTAATTTGTTTATTTGTCTGGCGAAACTTTTAGGTAGATGGAAATAAAAAGAACGATTTTTAAACTTGATTTTAACTAATTCATTGGTAGAGAATAAGTAAGTATGAGAGTAGAGAGCCAAAGTATTTTATTTTGTTTTATAAGGTATCTCTAAAAAGACAGTAAGTCTTCTATAAAACTTAAGCCTACATCGTCTTAAAAGTGACGTGATCCTTCTGTTTGTTTGTTTTGAATTTCGCGCAAAGCTACACGAGGGATATCTGCACTAGCTGTCCCTAATTTAGCAGTGTAAGATTAGAGGGAAGGCAGCTAGTCATCAGCACCCACCGCTAACTCTTGGGCTGCTCTTTTACCAACGAATAGTAGGATTGACCGTCACATTATAACATCATCACGGCTGAAAAGGCAAGCATGTTTGGTGAGAGGATGGTTTCGAACCCGCGACCCTCAGATTGCGAGTCGACCGCCCTAACCACCTGGTCATGCCGGGCTAAGATCCTTCTGACTACCGTTCATTTTTTAACCTTGATAAAAGAGTTAGCACAAAGGATCACATATAAAGTGTAATAAACTTGAAGTAAGACACAAAACTCGAGGGCTTTCGAATGGTTGACTATTCTTCTTCAGGAGAAAAAAGAAGAAGAATAGTCAACTATTCGAAAGCGCTCGAGTTTTGGGCCTTATTTTAAGTTCATTTTTTAACAATATTACTATTTAAAGTTTTTTTTTCATTTTTGAAACAGTATGAAAATGAGTTTATTATCGTCTAGTTGCTCTGTGTTACAAGTTCGTCCATGAGTTATTTACCCCCATATTTAAATCACTTCTGAGTTGATATTTAATTTGGAGAACCAAAACTCCTTCGTTCATTGTCTGTGTGTACCAAGTTTATGTACTATTCGCTTCTACTCGTACGACTAACTTGAAAACAAAAAGAGAGAGGAAAACTAACAATTGGTAAGTTGCTCTAAGGATAACTAACTTTCAGACTATTCTGGTAATTTCACTTTTCATTTTGTAATAAAAGTATACATTTCATTAAAGATTCCCACACAATGATGGATTTTTCTTATTGTGAAGAGACTATAAAATACTCCATCGAGATAGTTTTTACGATCTTCCCTGCTAAAAAGCTTATTTAAAAGTATTGGTTTCTCTCAAGATCTGATTTATCATGTAAATTGAATATCAACCAATGAGACCATTGTACTTTATTTTCTTTAACTACTGTATTTCGAGGTATTACTGGAGTAGCCACATTTGTTATTTTCTTTATTTTCTAATTAAGTATACCGAAATTGAATTGTACCAACAACAATAGCTTTGTTTGCCTTTTTTTTTCGTTGCTTAAACATCTTCAGTATAATTAAACAATACTAGTTGTATGTATGTTTTTCGAGTGAAAACAGCTTTTTCCTATCTCTTTACTACATTTACTAAATACAAAACCCGGGTTTGTACCTCACCCAACTAAAAATTCAATTAGTCAAATTTTCATTCTACTAAACTGTTGCTTATCTCACGGGATAATTGAAAGATTTTTGGTGCAAAAATATTTGTTTTTGCGTTGAGTTTGTTATCCAATTCGATTTCAATCTTATCCAAAAACATTATCATACATAAAAATTAAGTGTATCTGCAGCAACACACGAAAAGAATCTTAATTTTTTTTATTTCGCGCAAAGCGACACGAGGATTATCTGCGCTAGCCATCCCTAATTTAGCAGTGTAAGACTAGAGGGAAGGCAGATAGTCATCACCAGCCACTGCCAATTCTTGGGCTACTCTTTTACAACGAATGGAGGGATTGACCGTCACATTATAACGACCCCACAGCTGAACGAGCGAGCATGCTGGGTGGAACGGGGATTCGAACCCGCGGCCCGCAGATTGCGAGTCGAGTTCCCTAACCACCTGGCCATACATTTTTGTAACCATTATTACCGCTTCTCAAATAGAATTAGATTATGTGGTTGTGATTACGAGAAATTTCGCATAGACAGATAATTCGATATATCTATAAAGTAGAAAGATATATTCAATCATTCGATTATGAGACAAGTGAAAATACAACAATATCAGGTTGCCTAGAAAACATGCTAAGGTACATGATAAGGGAAACGTTAAGTTTCATATGGTTGTGTAAAAACGAAATTTCAAATGAAATCACTTTGACATAAGAGGTACCAGTTACAAACAACATATTAATATGTATCTCATGGACAAACAACAGGGAATCCTTAATAGCCGCGGCACTTGAAATCCTTTTAGGTAGGATTACAGCAAATTAATCTATGAGACCTTCCCCCCCCCCCTTTTTATCAGCTCTATTTTGTGCGCCAACAATACCAGACATAGCGCACGTATAGCCGATTCGATTTTATTACTCATCTGGATCTTTACCAGCCAACCCTCAAATTGAAATTCTTTCAGACAGGATTAGAGTAAGTTAATCTATGAGACCTTGGGCATGGTCAAGTATATGAATCGAAATGGTTTGATCTTTTGAGTCTAAAATTGTAATTAGATCTCAAATCGGTCAAGATATGACAGAGCTGTGAGCTAAAAGCTTGTACTTGACCCCCCCCCCCAAAAAAAAAAAAAACAACAAACAACAACTCAGATTCGTTCTGTGAGCCACTATGCTGCTGGCTAAAAAGGTTTAACAAGACAATGGGTTGAAAAATATCTCCTGAAAAAAAGCTAAAGATGCAGGGAATGTATTCATTGCAAATGATCAGTTCAGAGGCCTGGCATGGCCAGGTGGTTAGGGCACTCGACCCGCAATCTGAGGGTCGAATCCCGTCACAGCGAAACATGCTCACCCGGTGTCCGAACTAGGACATTAGTCCTACTTCCGGATACTCACCTCCAACAGCCCCCCCCCCCACCCCAGTGGCACAGCAGTATGTCTGCGGACTTAAGACCCGTGGTGGGCAGAGCACAGATAGCCCATTGTGTAGCTTTGTACTTAATTCCAAACAAATCTCCAACATAATTTGGAGGTGTGAGAAACACACCTACGAAACTACTATCAGTTCTGATGAAAAATTGGGTATCGATACCCGCTGTGGGCACATTACCGATAGCCCACTATGTCGCCATGTACTTAACAATAAACAAACAACCCTTAAGAATATTTATCATACGGATAAAGTTTCCTGGGATAATAAAAGTTGAAA
>NW_013665870.1:724234-730823 GCF_000517525.1 Limulus polyphemus | reverse complement strand
CCTCCCAGAAATATGGCTAAATATTTAGGGAAAGTATTCTTTGGAAATTACCGTTTCTTTATAGTCTCTTAGTAGATGACGGAGAGTTGATAGAGGGAATGTTTGATCAATCCAGCGATGTGTACTAGCTTATTTTGAATATAATTTTATCTTGTGGAAAATTCAACAGAAGAATATGCCAAATGTTGAACAATTGGCACCGAATGTACATCCTTTGAAGTTTAGAATCCCGATAAAAAAAACAAAAAAACTAAGTATCATTAGTCAAGAATAACAGTTTTTAAGAACTGTTATATCCCTGGCGAACTGGAAAAACACCCAGAAAACTAAGCCAGCGGTTCTAAAAGTTCTTTATCTATGATTGAACTGTAACTTCACTCTCATCGCTCTCCATTTCTGTAGATACTTGTCTTTTGTTATGTACGAAGTCTAGGAAACTTACCATCAATAAAACGTGATGTCCTGTCATAAAACACAAACTGAAGGAAAAACCAGTAAAACGAAGAAAGCACTAATCGAACGAAAACTCTGGACAAAGAAAAAAATACACTGGTATTGAGGTTAGAAAACATTGGGCTGTTGTTTATTATAGGCGATGAAATTAAACATTTTGTATGTAAAGTTAACGCTACTTGAAGTTTTGCTAACGAAAACAGATGATTACTAAAAAAACGTAAACACGAAAAGCACAGTAGACTAGAATCTGATGATGTATTTTGAAAAATATGATGATTGTCAAAATACGATAAAAGAAAATTATGACAAATGTTTTGAAAACAGATGATTATTGAAAAACTCAAACATAAAAAACACAGTAGAGTAAAACCTGATGTGTCTGGAAAATATTATGATTGTAAATTTACGACACACACACACACACAAATAAAACAAATACTTAATAAAAAAAATCACCTGTTACTTTTCTCCCTATTGTACTCGTAGTTCTCCAAATAATATTTTTAATGTTTGAGTTATTAACTTCCACGTGTAACCTTAGAACTCTTATTTACTTTTATTAAAAGGAAAAGCGATGGCAATCGGACTTGATGAAAATTATGCTAGAACAGAAAAGGGAGCTAAGACGCATTTGAGTGTCAGGCATAAGCCACTGTTAAGAGTTACTGGCTTCATTTGTTGTGAATTTTGCGCAAAGCTACACGAGGGCTGTCTGTGATAGCTGTCACTAATCTAGCAGTGTAAGACTAGAGGGAATGCAGCTAGTCATCACCACCCACATACAGCTCTTGGACTACTCTTTTACCAACGAATAGTGGGATTGACCGTCGCAATATAACGCCCTCACGGCCGAAAGGGCGAGCATGTTTGGCAGAATGGTGAGTCGAATTTGCAACCCGTAGACTGCGAGTCGAACGCCCCTAAAATTACCTTTACCAACACATAAACCCTTAAACCCTAATCAGCTGGCCATGCCAAGCCCTAAAATTACCTTTACCAATACATAAACCCTTAAATCCTAATCAGCTGGCAATGCCAAGCTCTAAAATTACCTTTACCAATACATAAACCCTTAAACCCTAATCACCTGGCCATGCCAAGCCCTAAAATTACCTTTACCAGTACATAAACCTTTAAACCCTAATCACCTGGCCATGCCAAGCCCTAAAATTACCTTTACCAATACATAAACTTTAAATCCCTAATCACCTGGCCATGCCAAGCCCTAAAATTACCTTTACCAGTACATAAGCCTTTAAACCCTAATCACCTGGCCATGTCAAGCCCTAAAATTACCTTTACCAATACATTTTTCTCAAATATAATCTTTCCAAGAGCAGGTTTTTAACAATCGAACACAGAGGTATTGTCTTTTATTTTTTCTCTCCTTCGGATAATCTTTGATTAAGAGTTCACAATAGTCATAGAAACTATATAGTCATATAGATTGATCTTAATACTTTGTCATTACTATTTAGCATTTAAATAACAGTTGTAGATGAGTTGCTGGCAAAGCAAAGTTTGATTTAAAAGAAATATAAACTAATTAATGGGGCTGAAAGCTTTATTATATTATTTGCGTTTAAGCGATGGACTATCTGCGCACTATCTACCGAGGATATTGAAATTCAATGTTTAGAGGTATAAGCCATCTAGCTTACCGCTGATACTACGAGGGAACTGGTGGGAAACAATAGTTTAAAAAATATAAATGACTTTGATTCTCAAGAAAATGTTTCGCTGAAATTCAGTCTGAATTGGTTTAATGATGTTGTCTGAGTAAGTTGCAAATGTAATTGAGGAAAGATTCCTTATCTGCAGCTCCCAAGTGGCACAGCGGTATGTCTGCTAAGTTTCAACGCTAGAAACTCGTGGTGAGCAGAGCACGGGTAGCCCATTGTGTAGCTTTGTGCTTAACTACAAACAAACAATATTTTTTTAAACGACAATGTCTAAGTTGAAAAGTAATTTCAAACAAACAAACCTTATCTGCCTACGTTGATCACCACATCATAGATATCCTCCACGTTTGACATCATACATTAAAGACACGACACATTTTCTGAACATGATCTCTGACATTAATAACCACGGAAAACTTCCTCCAAATACTATTCTCTGTACTATGGATGTTTCTTCTCTATACACAAACATTTCCCATGATGAAGGACTAAAAGCCCTACAATCTTCTCTGCAAAAACTAGACAAACTCAACACTCAAATTGTTACAGATTTAGTACTTCATTTAACGGTTTTGAATTTAATAATGAATTCTATATTCAAACAAAAAACCAAAATGGCACCAAACTATGCCAACATTTTTATGGGAGATTTTGAAACGAGACTGTTGAAAAGTTGTACAGAAAATCAAACTTCTGGAGACGCTACAATGATAACATTTTTGTTTTCATTTGGGCAGGAGACGAAGGTTCCTTGCTATCCTTTTATAGACATGCTAACTTCTTCCACAGTTCTATTAAATTCACTCTAGATTATTCCACTACCTATATACGTTTCTTAGATGTAAACCTAACATCAAGAGATGGTGTTCTACATATTGATTTGTACCGAACAACCAACTGATAAATCACAATATTTACATTTTCACCCACCATACACCAAATGCAATATTATATTCAATTAAGCACTTAGATTAAACAAAATGTGTTCTGACAGTAAGTACTATGACTGAAAGAGGGTTATTCAACAAGTTGATAAAGATAATAATATTCCACGCGAATCTACTTTGAAACAATCACCTAAAATAAAAAATAAACACCTAAACCTCTAACACCATTACTTCCTTTAACTTAATGGTTGACTAAGATCCATTTTTGTTGTTGAAGTTCCTATTGTTTCTTTCGGAATAAAATATAACTTTGAAATCACACTTAGTTCACGCAAAAAGATCCCCAGATGGAAGTCAATCTTGCAATTGCAAACGTTGCCAAATCTGTAAGTTCATGCAGGAGTCTGAAATATGTTCTGATAAAGACAACTAAAAACAATTCAAAATCACTAAACCCATAAACTGCTCTACAAAACAACAACAAACAAACGCTATTTACTTAATCCAATACAGAAAACGAAACTTCCAGTATGTAGATTAAACCAGAACAAGAACAACTATATGGAAACGGATTAATAACCACAAATCTTCAAACGAAATAAACAAAGAACTTCTGGTCGAATAACACTTTAAAATGCCCCGACACTCTCTTGAAGAGATTAAACGACGGGTATAGAGAGAAATTTTACTTCAAACAGAGAGAAGGAAATTAAAGAAGCTTACTGAATAGCACTGTTATATACCATAACTCCGAATGGCATCAATCTCGATCTCAAGATTGATGACCTTCGGGCGCCTTTAAAAAAATTCCAAAAACATCGTTATAATTAAATTGATTTATTTCTTACTATTAGTGTTATTCATGTTACTATTTCTATGTAGTATTATTTGTCTATATATTACTTTACATCATAATTTTCTCTAATTCCCGTTCCTTTTGGTTTTATTTTTATTTTTCTATCCTATGAAACTGTTTGAACACATTTGTAACTGGTATCATTCTTACGTCTTACATGTAATGTACACATTTCTTTTGCACAAACTAAACCTAACACCAACGTCTCCAGTTATGATTGGCTAGTCTCCAAGATCAACACATCTGGAACATCCGGCTTACATGACGTCGACATCTGTACCTGTATACTACATTGCACTCACTAACCAGCACACTTTATGCTCTTGAACTATTCGAAAGCGCTAGAGTTTTGGGTATTTGTATAAAATACTTAAGACTAGTATTGTTTGTTTGTGTGGCATAGTAATGTATGTTCTACCTTTCTCAAGATTATCAACTCATTTTTCATTTCATCATGCCTATACGTATTATATATTTTTTAAACGTGTTTGTTTGTTTGGAATTATGCACAAAGCTACTCAATGGCCTATCTGTGCTCTGCCCACCACGGGTATCGAAACACGGTTTCTAGCGTTGTTAGTCCGCAGACATACCGCTGCGCCACTGGGGGGCTTAAACGTGTCTAAAGAAAGTATAATTTTTACTATGTCTAAAGGAATTATATAAATTATTGTGTCAATATTTGCTTCAGTGTGTTAAATGAATGACACTTCAACTATTTTAGTTAACTCAACTTAATATATAGGGGGATAAATTGTGCTCCCCGCTTCAGGTTTCCTATCTCATCTCAGGTTAAATGAATGACTACCTAAGAATTTGAAGATTCATGGTTCGCATCACATTGCCGCAAAAACTTCGATCAAACAAGAATTATCCAAGAACTGACGACAGGCGCATTTTCTATAATCCATCAATTCAAAACTAGGTATTGCTATGCGCAGATAGCCCCTGCGTAGTTTTATGCAAACTTCGGAAAACAATCACAAATCTTCAGTATTTTTTCTGTATTATTAAATGTAAAACTATCGCTTTCAACCTAAAACCAATGCAAACAGAAAAATGTCCAATTTTTGTTGTTTGTATACTTGAAACAAAAGAACACATTTATAATAACTGTTTTTTGTTTCGAATATTCGCAGAAAGTTACATAAAAATTCCTCTAATTTTGAAGCGATAGAAGGGAGATAGCTAGTCAACAGCACCCACCGCCAATTTTTGAGTTACTGTGATGGAATGATGGGATTTAACTGTCACTCTTATAAGGCACTCATGGCTTCAAAGTGCGAAACCCATTTTTTTTTTTTGCCAATGGAACGCGTATTCATAATTCTCAGGCTAACCAATAGGATACACTTGGTTATATTAGATCTGATGCATAAGTAAATTTAATTCTATTATTAGTACGATATTAACATGGATATTTCTTCCAGTTACAACTATTTAGTATTCTTTCTTCAGCTTTTTCAGTCTTTATATATTGGAAAGTCATGTAACAGCTTGATGTTTATGGTACCAACTTATTCATTCTTTATTCTCTCACAAAGTTGAGTCGCATTCAAAGAACTCTGTCACATTTTAGAAAACAGGCACAGTAATAAGATTTCAGTGAAAATTAAACATTACCCAATAAAATGCTAACAAACGTATTTAAAGCACATATATATAACCTTTATAAGCCTATAAGGACAAAAATTACCCTAAATTGTATCATTTTATCCACATACTGTTATTTATATTAATCAATGGTGGTACTTTAAAGCATTGCTCAGGAGAACAGAATATTCAAAACCAGCCCTGGACAATCCGTGATGCAGATTTAAAACTTTAATGAAACAATAGTTATTACAGAATTGATAACTAATACTTCAGGTCAATATCTTGTAGATAAGTTATGAGGAAAGTTTTTTTTCCTTTGATATTTCATCAGAACATCAAGATATACGAAAAGTAAAGGGAAATTCTGGATTCCATTTTATCTCAGTATGAGATGTAAAATGTCGGTATACGTGTCACTGAATTGATTAGTTTTTGAAATGAATTTTATAATCGACTGTGAAAAAACGATATCTGGAATAATAATTAGTAGAGCCCGGTGTTATGAAACGAGACACAAGGCAAATTACTAACTGAGAAAAACAACTTTGTGCGCATGATTAAAATTTATCACCAGCAAAAAAGTAAAAAAATAATATCTTCGAATTTCCAAAGTTTTCGTCATCAGCGATATACTTTTTAAGAGTCTGTTTAACCAGTCAAGTGCTTTCATATGTGGAAAAATAAAAAGAGTACTAACACACTTTTAATGGGAAGTGTGCATACGAACCTTTTATTTTTGAAATTCTTACTCTAACCCTTACTCACAATATAGGTTAGGGAGAATTAGCATAGTGAAAAACAAAGAACCGTATGACGGAACTAGGAAAAACTAAAGATGGGGAATCAATATGATAATATAGAACCACGAAGCCACTGGATGAGAGGTCAGCATATATCACGGAACTAGGAAAAACTAAAGATGGGGAATCAATATGATAATATAGAACCACGAAGCCACTGGATGAGAGGTCAGCATATATCACGGAACTAGGAAAAACTAAAGATGGGGAATCAATATGATAATATAGAACCACGAAGCCACTGGATGAGAGGTCAGCATATATCACGGAACTAGGAAAAACTAAAGATGGGGAATCAACATGATAATATAG
>NW_013665870.1:700344-723383 GCF_000517525.1 Limulus polyphemus | reverse complement strand
GGTGCACAATGGTTAAAAGTTACTTCTACTTTCACACTAACATCAACATACTGGTGCACAATGGTTAAAAGTTACGTCTATTTTCACACTAACATCATTGCGTTGGTATCTTTCTCAAATCATGCACACTGTTTGGGTGTGCAACACACGAGTGTCTGACTGAGAAGTGCTACAATACTTAAACGTGTAACAGGTATTGAGTACTTTGTTTTTGGAATGCTTTCATTGTAAGCTCTCTTTTTTTCAAATGAGGAAAATACTGAAACAGATAAAAGTCAAAGTTCTGATAAAATTTCCTGGATAGGAGGATCATTGAACTGATCGGAGGCCTAAGCAATTACCTGGTGCTCACCTCAACTCATAATGTAGCTTAGGAACAAAATACATGTAATAGAATCGGAAAGATTAGTACTCAACACCTTTTTTCCTATAATTTATAATTGGGTAAACTTAAGACCTAGAAATGTTGAAATATTTGCTGTAAAAGTCATCAAGTGAAACATATGTGCTTATTTTGTTTCTTTGTAATTAAGCACAAAGCTACACAATGGGCTATCTGTGCTCTGCCCACCACGGGTATAGAAACCCGGTTTCTAGCGTTGTAAGTCCGCAGACATATCGCTGTGCCACTGGGGGAGCATGTGCTTTCTACCAACCTAGTAGAACACTCGAAGTAATAGTTTAGTGTGAAAAACATTTCTTTAATTAAAGTGGACTTTCATGTATATTTTTAGATAAGAAAAATAGTCATTGAGGCGAAACTGAAGAAATTTGTTCTAGGGGGTACAAGGTGGACTTGTAATGAATGATATTTAGGGGGGGGAGTATTACTGATTTTGCTAAGCTGTCTTAATTACCCTGATAAATATTGCTAGTAATGCTGGGTTATATTCAGTGCATTAAAGCGGTACACTGTCAGATCTTATCCTATTTGTCACAACTATTCTGTTCCTGTTCTTTCTAAGTTTAAAGAAAATAAAGCAAATTCTGAAGTCACAAATCGGGATGAAATATAATCGTTCATGGTTGTTGAATATCCTAAACCCATACTTTACTTCCTACCATTCCCTTTAAGTAGTTATTTATGTTATCAAGCGGTCCGAAGAAATAAAATTCACAAATGTAGCGGAATTGTTTACCAAATAATAAGGTTTGTTTTTAAAATTCATAGATTAGGTAATTTAATATGTACAAAAATATGATGGACTGTTTTCTAAGTTAAATAATTTTGTTTTAATTGCGAGATTTTGGACTTCTTACCGTGGCCTTCATCGGGCAACAATTTATTGAATAATACAAATTAATTTCTCTGTCAGGCAACAATTTACTTAATAATACAAATACATCTATCTTTAGAGGATAGCCTGTGGATAATTTTACAAGTAATAACGTTTCTCTATATGAAATATTGTAATTTCTATGCTTCCAAACTCTTAAGGTTTATTGCACAATAATTACGTGTTCTTATGTTAATCCCACTTTTCTCTTCTTCACATTGTAACACTTGTACTGTTGTTAATAATATCACTTTATGTTACTAGCGTACTTTGTATATATGCGAAGTTACTAATTCGAATTGGTATACAATATGCTAAATAATACAATCACCGAAGAAAAATAGTATATAAGACAAATACTACAGAGAATGTCAATCCTTTATCGTGCGAAAATGAGCTATACCAGAGTACAGTCACGTGTTGATATTTTACACTGCTATTGCTTGTTATCCAACCAACTAGAAAGTGCTACATCAGTGTAAGTGTACAGACGATTATAGTATATCTAGTAATATCGGTGTGTGACCAGTCATGGCTCCAAGCACTGAAACATTGCGTGAAAAGGGTGTAAATAGTTTGGCTGGTTAAGGACACGCCATGCAAAAAAAAAATAAATAATAATAATTCGATAGGACTCCAAGTTTCAGTAAAATCTGTAAGCAATACACTTAAAGAAGTTAGTTGAAACTGACGCTGATAACAACAGAAGTGGTTGACGTAGAAAGCGAAAGTCTTCAAATACAAGGTTAAGTATCTCAGGGTACATATGGGATAAAACATGGTCGAAGACAGATCGTGTTTCCGACCTTGCTGTAAATATAGATTGGAATTCTGCCTCGAGTAGAATAACATATAAAACGGGCGTGTAGCTGCTTGAAACTCACTGTTGAGAAGAGACAAATAAACCAAAAGGATGAAATGGGCATCAGACTACAAACAGTGGGATGAGCAAAGCTGGAGAAGTGTGTGTTCCTTATAGGTGAATCCAAGTTCGAATTATTCGGGAACTATCAGCGACGGTATGTTCGATGGTGGATTGAAGAACGTTGTTATAATCTATGTATAACATCTACATTTAATGACGGTGAGGGAGGGGGGGGATCATCACAATTTGGGGTTTGCATCTTAACCAACACAGTCTCTGATCGAGATAAAAGTGATGGCACCCTGACTGCTGACAACTACACGTAGATTTTGATCCATCAAACCATTTCATCAGGACACGCAACTTGTTCGGTGAGGATTCATTTTCCAGCAATATAATGATCCCAAGCATACAATAGATATGCTGAAATGACGTCTTGATGCTAAAGAGGCGGAAAAAAACACTCACGATCATGGTTTGAGCTGCACATAATCTCGATATGAACATTCCTGAGGCTGTGTGGGTTTATTTGAAAACTTAAAAGGGGAAAAGGCAATCACAAACAAATGGGCAGAAATGTGGGAGTAATACAGAACAGGTGGAACGGTATTCTATCATTTTTATTTATTTATTTTAACCAACGTTTCGCCTTTGCGGCTTCATCAGGGCTAATATAGTTGTGTATATTAACCGTGATGAAGCCCCAAAGGCGAAACGTTGGTTAAAACAATTATTTTATATACATCTGGAGTGTAAAGGTCGTTTTTTCAAAATGTGTAAATTCCTTCAGTATGTACTACACATTTTGAAATTATTCTATCATCATTCACTGATAAACTGTATAATATGTTATTTTTTATCAAGTACGATGGCTGGTTAATGAGTTTCATGTCATGTCTCTATCAATACATTTTCTGTTTCATAATGAATGTTGTAAGTTGATTGTTTTGTGCATCATATACAGATTTATGACACAAAGAGATATCTTGTTGAAATCATAAAACAGAATAAATATATGTTTCACTTTTCACTAAACATACTTATGTTAGCCTTTAATTAAAAAAATAAGTAAGTTAAACCTCTACTCGCCTGAAAAGAACATAAGATCTGTGTTTAACTTCGGTTTCCTGTGGCACAAACGCATGAGAATGGTGACATAATTCCACTTGGATGCTAATCCAATGATGGATAACCACAGCTACCAGCTAGTACCCATTAAATAGTTGGCCAAACTAAATAAATTTGAGTAAAATGTATTGTTCAAGGAAACAAGAACATGCTGTGGGCAAGCGTTGAACCCAAATTTTTCGATATACGTACACCCTAAATAAACAGTATCATAAAAAAATATTTTTAATTAATGGATTTATGTTTTCTAATCTTTTAAAACACCTTCAAATATTTTAAATATAACTCATTTTACATGAGAAAATAGTGATGAGGAAAGTAGTTTTAATAGTGATGTGGAAAACAGTTTCAATAGTGATGTAATTTTGTATTCTTGCGTGAAAGAGTTTTGTTTATTTTTAGCTATTTTTTCTTCTTTTTAAGTCCTTGAATCTCAGTTTAAAATATACAAAACTTCATATTTCAGTTGGAAATAAATGGCGAAAAATATTCCTCCACGTAGAGTTTAATTCAACCTCATTTATAACTGTAAATATATATACTTAAATAATTTGTGTCTTAATCAATATAAGTGCGTTATATTTCTGATTTTAATAATATGATATATAAGCGTAAAACAGAAACTTCAGAGGAAAGTCGTAAACCTTTTAACTCTAATGCATACGTGCTCGAGAACTAGAGTTGATGTGAGATGTTTCTGTATTCTGTGATGCACATTCTTATTATTCGTTCCTTTAGAGCTGTAGTCTTCAACAGTTCGAATAGCGCTTTTGTATTCGAGCTTGTAAATTAGCGTGTTAAAACTATTGCGGACCTGGTGATCTCACATGCTCATGAATTCGGACCATGATTTCCTGCTCAAATTCTAGCAGTGACGTATCCATTAAAACTTAAATAATTAATGTTCTCGCCAGCTCTAAACGTTCCAGATGACTCTCTAGTTATTTACACCACTCGCCTAATGACAACGTAAAATACGCGAAGAATCTGTTGTTCCGAAGCTTTTTATCATGGCCGCAAAGCCAAGTTATTTATCTCGTTTAATGCATCTATAATTTTCTAAACAGAGAGTGTAATGAACTTATCTTGGAAGGAGAAGAGGTCTGCTGGTGGGTGTTAATACAACCCCTTTCAAATTCTGTCGCCCACTCATTACTTAGTTAATGGGGAACGTCTTGCGTATAACTATATAGAAAGAGCGTCGTTCCTAATGATATTAAACCCCTGAATCATTCCAACGAAGAAAATGGATTCTCTTCGCTGATGACAAACGATGCAAGCTAGGGAGATAAATAGATTTTGTGAAGGCTGGGGACGAAACCAAAGCACCTTGAATGGCAGAAAGTGCATAGTATTTGTTGTACAGACTTCAATATTGGGAACATTAGAACGCTAAAGAGAATGAAGCCAAGTTTTCTAGCGTCTGTTTCAGTGGATTCTATAATCTGATCAGGTTTGTCAGTTTACATTTTGCTAATGCACGATAAAATGAAATATAAATTCTTATCCGAAGTGGTTTAATTACAGTTCACAGATAGTCTTGAAACTGACTTCGGAAAAACAACAACAAAACACTACCCCACACCTCACTATATAGTGAAGGACTGTAGTTGGTATATTTAATTTTTTTTTAATTTGGTTTGTTATTAATTACACGCAAAGCTACACGAGGGCTATCTCACTAGCCATCCCTAATTTAGCAGTGAAAGACTACAGGGAAGGCGGCTAGTCATCACCATCCATCGCTAACTTTTGGGCTACTCTTTTTCCAACGAATAGTGGGGTTGACTGTAACATTATAACACCCCCACGATTGAAAGGGCGAGCATGTTTGGTGGGACGAGGATTCGAACCCGCGACCCTCAGACTGCGAGTGAAGCACCCCTAACCTCCTGGACATGCCCGGCCATTTTTGTTTTTGAGAAATTATATATTCGTGAGCTAAAACCAGGTTAGGTAAGTTCGTTTGAGGTATGTTTGAGCTGTAGCCCAGAGGGAGGGCAACTATCTAGCAGTACTCTCCACCTAGATGGCTACTCTGAAACAAACAGTGAAGAGCCGAAGTCTCTACATGTTTTCAAACACATTCATTCGATTTTTGTTTTTGTTCATCTTGATTAGCCTATAATATAAGTTGTTTCTTTTTTTGTTCTTGTTAGCAGTGAAATTGTAAGGAACAAAAGATTTCACGAGACGTGAATAAATGTAAGTTTCAAGAACAGGAAAAGTTAAAAAATTATTATAAATATATCAAATTAAAAATATCATGTATGATTGTAATTTGCGATAGGCAAATCAAAATTCGCCAAATTGGGCTGATTTTTTTTTTTCAGAAGTAGTACGAATTAAAGAGGCCAACTTTGCGGGTGAATGCAACATGTATCCGCCACACAATCTCATCAAAAACTGTTTATACCACTGCTTGGGACCTGCAAGAAGGTATCTTTGTATCAAATTTCATGTAAGTTGGTTGACATACACACGAATAGTTCACGAAAACCCAAAATTCTGCTTTCCTCGCTGAAAACACTGAGCAAGAGACAAAAATTCCCAAATTATCTGTCTCTCTGTTTGGGACCTGCCAAGAGCATCTTTGTACCAAATCCCATGTAAGTTGGCCGAAATACGGTGGAGTAATTGTTGAAAAACCCCCAAAACCCCTACAGTTTTGTTTTTTTGTGGTATCTTAACCCCTCTAAAAATGGGCAAGTCCACAATTTTTGGTTTGTCAATGTATTGGACTCATAGAAAGCTATCTTTTACTAAATCCCATGTAGATTAGTCAAAATAGGGTTGAGTAATTGATGAAAAACCCCAAATTATGCTTTTTTGTGAGCTCTGACCCATCTGAAAAGACTTAAAATGAGAAAATCCAACTTTTTTGTATGTCGATGTGTTGGGCGCATGAAAATTTATAGTTACGTCAATTTTCATCTTGATTACAATAAATATGATCGCACAAGAGCCCAAAATATGGATTTTTTTGGAGCTGTTTGACCTTTGACCCCATAAAATCTTTACAAAAAGGCCTAAAAAAAGCTTTTTGGCGTATTATACCAAGTTTCAAGTCAATTCACCGATAAATGAAGGAATGACGATCGATTGAAAAGTGTTTGGAAGAAGAGGAAAGAAAGACGAAGAAACAACAGAAAAGCAGCATGACTCTCTGCGGAGACATAATCATGGTAACTCACATGCCTCATTTTATGATTTACATAATGTAAGCCAAGGCAAGGTTTCAGACAGGCACAATGGTTGTCTCTCCAAGATCAAGTACCACAGAAATACACACATTTCCCCACGCAAGCGGGATTATAGTGATAACCGATTCAATCGTGTCTAGCTATTTAATTCAAGCCGTATTTATAACTTCTTTTCAGCTTATGAGGAGGATTGATTCATCAAGATACAGGTCTCGTGGTGGTAAAATTTAATAACCTACATAACTCTCAAAACTTGCAGGTTATTATGGGCTTAGGGCTAAACAATCTCCTCTACAAAATATCGTAAGAGAACATAAACAACGTTAGAAGTGTTATGCTGCTTGAAACATGGATCTCGCTCTATAACTATTGTATGATACAGGCAGAAGCGACTGCTTTTTTTCTCTCTCCAGCTACACTAAGTACAACAGCCGCCATCACTCTGAACAATAGATGTCATAGCGAGGAAATGATGGACCGTGACGTAATATACCAGTATAAACTTGCTTGAGCTGTTGCGCTGTTCAATCTTCAGTGGTTTTAAGTGGTAGAAAATCAAACTCACGCAATAGAATTTCCAAATCAAAGGAATATCTTATTCTCTAATCTTAGATAAAAACTCACACACACACACACCTGGAATAATGACATTGCTATTGAAGTAACCCAAATAAAAGCTCACAATACACAAACTTATAACAATATTTTGTTGTTAAAGTTTAAACTTAAAACTAAAATCAAATAGACCAATCAGAGCTATGAGAAAGTTACAGTTTTTTTTCATGCCTTTATTAATATAAATGGGTCAGGCGCGGCTCAATGGTTAGCGTATCTGGTTTGGATCTATGAGTTCATGCTTTGAGTACCTTTTCCGTAGAAAAATCGTGGGGTCGTAGGTGCATTATAAGAGTGACAATGAAATCTCTCTGTTCGATTAGAGAATCCCAAGAGTTGGCGGGAAGAGATGTTGACTAGGTATGACTAATGCAGAAAGGTCTTGTGCAGCTTTGCGTGAATATCCGAAACAATCAGTCATTCGAAATTTAACACCAATTCTAGTTGATAGAGGTGAGAGGTTACACATAAATTAATATTTCTTCTAATGATGAAATGTGCGTTATCCTTTCATAAAAGTTTTGTAAAAATGTTTGATTTTTGTTCTTATTTAGGCCAATTATTCAAATTAACAACAAAATATTTTTTAAAGTAACACTACTCTTGACTTCATACTCTCTCTCTCTCCCTGTTTTTTTTCTCTCTTTCAACTTCACCACTCTCTAAAGATAAGTCACAAATATAAGCTAAATTCTCCTTCTTTTTGAAACTGAAAGTCTCGTGTATTGGGGTACCCCGATAGGACAGCAATAAGTTTACAGACTTAAACGCTAAAATCCTGGGTTCGATTTTTCGCGATGGACACAACAGGTAGTAAAATGTGGCTTTGTTAAGGAAAACAAACAAAGAATTGTGTATAAAGCTCCACCAATCTGATATGAAAGTATCATTGATTGTTAAGTACTCCAAAACGTATTGTTTAATTACTTTTCTTGTTAAACATCCATATTCAGCTAATTAACAGTGGAGTATTTGGATAATATATACACTTTCCCAGGGTATACTTGCAAGGCTTTTAGAATATATCGTTCATTTTTGAAGATAACACAATAAAAATAGACAAACTTATAGCAAAAACTAAGCTTTTTTTCGATGTAAATAGTTTTAGAATTTGATAAATAGATAAATGGGGAAATTGTAATATATTTTTTAAAAAGCAGCATTCGTATTAACAAGATTATGTTAACTAACAGTTTTCACAATTTAACGTATTAACAAGATTATGTTAACTAACAGTTTCCACAATTTAACGTATTAACAAGATTATGTTAACTAACAGTTTCCACAATTTAACGTATTAACAAGATTATGTTAACTAACAGTTTCCACAATTTAACGTATTAACAAGATTATGTTAACTAACAGTTTCCACAATTTAACGTATTAACATGATTATGTTAACTAACAGTTTCCACAATTTAACGTATTAACAAGATTATGTTAACTAACAGTTTCCACAATTTAACGTATTAACAAGATTATGTTAACTAACAGCTTCCACAATTTAATGACAATTCGCTCATCTTTTGGTTGAGAGCTGGAGATATCCCTTCTTGTGCAGATGGGCACAAACTTCTGAAACAAACAAACCTCTCAAGGATTTAGCGTATTGTGTTATATGTGCTCGCTTATTTGACTATATAATTCCTTCCATTTACAAGGCTAAAATCAGGGGTTAGATTCCACTCGGTGGACACAGCAGATAGCCCGATGTGGCTTTGCTATAAGAAAAACGCATATCTGATCCTAATGTTGAATTGATAGACTAAGAGGAAGTTAACTAATCAATAGCACTAACCGCCAATTCTTAAGCTTATCTTGTCTGATCAAATAGTCAGATTTGACTGCTATTCATATAACCTGCCACTACTCCAAACTACAGAGTTTTTTTTTTTTTTTTCACGTTAATGTGGTATAAACCATGAATCCTCCGAGCCATTTCGAATATGTCACTATCCATGGTATGTATAACATGTAGCATCAACTAGACAAAATGAAATAAAATAAGAAAGAACGTTATTCCAACCTTTGTTGTCATAAAAACTGCTTTTTATCATTATATCAGGTATATTGGCAGAAATTGATAAATTATAATTTGTCTCATTTTTGTGTGAAAAGAAATATATGTCTTGAGAGATTATTACGGACGTTTTAATAACTTAGAGAATCAATACGTTTTACTTGTTATTTTATATTTTAAAACGTCCACGACATGTTTCCGAAGTTACAAAGCCAGAATCCGAGATTCGATTCCAGCGATAGATAAAATGCAGATGTCCCACTGTGTAACTTTGCGCTAATAAAAGTAACAACAGCATATTTTAAAATTCGATTAGCAACATTTTTATTGCATACCGGTATTCAAGTTATTAGTCTGCCTGTGCAGTATATCTTGCCGGTATTCAAGTTGCTAATACAGTTGAGTAGTATTTTTTCTGTCACATTTTGAGTTTTATCTTTGTTTTTATGATTGCCATGATAAGTTTCATTTCTTGCCGGTATTCAAGTTTCTGCTACGCTTAGGCGATATTTTTCTGCCAGATTTTAAGCTTTATTTTGGTAATTCTGAATGCAATACAATGGACAAATGTCGCTTCTTGCAGGTATCTAAGTAAATTCAAGTTGCCAGTGCACACGTGCCGTATTTTGCCAGATAATAAGCTGTTTATATTTCTCAATCTTATCTATCTGTCGTTTCTTGAGTTTTTTCATGTTTGTCTGCTTGGTAGCTTAAAGAAACATTCCTTTGTTTAAGGGTTTATGCATTGGTAAAGGTAATTTTAGGGGCGTTCGACTAGCAGTCTACGGGCTGCGAATTCGACTTCCGTGTCCCACCAAACATGCTTGCCCTTTCAGCCATGAGAGTGTTATATTGCGACGGTCAATCCCACTATTCGTTGGTAAAAGAGTAGCCCAAGAGTTGGATGTGGGTGGTGATGACTAGCTGCCTTCCCTCTAGTCTTACACAACTAAATTAGGGACGGCTAGCGCAGATAGCCCTCGTGTAGCTTTGCGCGAAATTCAAACAAACAAATAAACATACTTCTAGGCTTGGCTTTTGTTTATGACGTAAACTCCTGCTAGGGATGAATAGATAATTAACTATAAAGGCACTTATAGAGGGAGTTCCTGTCTTGCAGAGTTTTGGATTTTCGCAGTAAGCATTTTAAAATATACAACAGAAAATGCCCCACCTTCAAAAATATAGGCTTTTGTGCCAAGATATTCCCTTTATCCTCAATTTCTTCTCGTATTTGGACCATTTTTGAAAATGCCAAGTTACTATCATTCTAGCATTCTCTTAACATTTGTGTTACATTAATCAAAATATAATCAACTAGTCTTTGGCGGACACGCAGTCTTTCGTACGAAATTTGATCACAATTAGATGAGTTATGTGACCTACTTCAATGTGACCTTGAACTTTGATCTCATTCACTAAAAGTTAATTAACTGGTTTTTGAAGGATACTTAACATTTATATCAAAGTCTGATCAGCATCAGAGGAACATCTTTCGAGTTTACTGTTGACACAAACACACACATGTATAGCAGTCATAGCAATCCCCCTGCCTTCGGGTGAGGTTAACTATTTGTATCAAGCTCCCAGTAATACTGAAACTTGCCTAAAGTCAAATAATTATTTGGTTTAAGAAAAAGGCAATAACATTTCAAAGCTTAAGCACTAACGAGTGTTCTTTTAAAAGAAGTATAGTATGCTGATTATCTTGAGAGCAGGAAAGTTTGTACTCGATTCGCAGGTTTAGGTGAGACGCTTATTATTTCATGAGTTTAATTAACAACCTTTGATTTAATTACTTGAGTGTCTCGCGTCACATCTTCTGCCGAAATTCTACTAAATTGGGAGCTCTAAGGCCGAGAATTGTTATCACACGGTTAATCAAGTCTTGAAACTTTCCTCCAGTCTGATAATCTGAGAAGAACCTTTGTTTTGACCTGTCTCTGTTTCTGTATATACACCTACAATTTGATGAATGAGTTTAATGCTTGGGAGTTGCTTTAACAGATTTGTCTGGGACATCGATTCCTTTACGAAACAAAGCTCAAATCGTTATCTTAACTTCTTAATATATTTTGTTATTAAGAAGTACACTTATTTTGTTTAAATGTAATTAATTCTAAAACCATGAATTTTTTTTTTACTTGTTGAAAGGACGCTGATAAATTTTTGTGGTTGCTGTAGGTCTTAAGACATCCGTTCATGTGTAATAGAAATGTACATACGTGTATCATGATTCAATAGAAACGTATATTTGCATATCATGATTTCAACAGAGACGTATAAAGCGTATCATGATTTCAATAGAAACGTATATTTGCGTATCATGATTTCATTAGAGACGTATAAAGTGTATCATAATTTTAATATAAACGTATAATGTTTATCATGATTTCAATAGAAACGAATAATATGTATCATGATTCAATACAAACGTATAATGTGTATCATGATTTCAATAGAAACGTATAATGTTTATCATGATTTCAATAGAAACGAATAATATGTATCATGATTCAATAGAAACGTATAATGTGTATCATGATTTCAATAGAAACGAATAATATGTATCATGGTTTCAATAGAAACGAATAATATGTATCATGGTTTCAATAGAAAAGTATGATGTGTATCATGATTTCAATGTCGAGAGTAACAATTTGTATTTTGCAAAATACTAGCAAAGGTACCCGGTAATTTCGGGATTAAAAAGTGTTGCTATAAATGGGGGCATGGACCGGCCCCTTCCACTTTTTTGAGCCATAGCTACTCGACCAAAGTACTATTCCTGTGCACATAATTAAAAGTCACCTTTATATGACTTTGGCTTGGCGTATTTTGCTACCGACCTCCTTATTCAAGTGAAGCCTAAAAAAATATAATGGCTGCTAAACTTAATTCGTTTGTACGATTGCTTATCCATTTCATTTTGCTATACTCAAACCGTTTATACGATTGCTTATCCATTTCAAGTTGCTAAACTCAAATCGTTTGTATGATTGCTTATCCATTTCAATTTGCTACACTCAAATCGTTTGTACGATTGCTTATCCATTTCAATTTGCTACACTCAAATCGTTTGTACGATTGCTTATCCATTTCAATTTGCTACACTCAAATCGTTTGTACGATTACTTATCCATAAAGAATATGTGAGAAGGAATATTTTGTTATTGTCGTGCAAGATACCTTTTTCAACAGAAAATTTAAGAAAGGAGACATAAAATATATTATTATTCAAATAGAAACTTCCTGTTTATGGCTGACTCAAATCTAGTTTTGAGAAAATATTTCAACTATCGAAAGTAATAATACTTGCAAATTTCCGCGAAAATGGTTCACGAGAATTTTAAATCTGAATTGAACTTGTTTTCCTTAGATTATTTTCTACTATATGTTTTTCATAATTTCCACCTAATTCAGTACCAACAATTACATTTCTTTGCTATCTACCTGATGATTATTATTATTATTTTAATTATTCTTTTCTTCAATTTTTGGAAATCCTACAATATACTTATTTCTTCTTATAACGCTAAAATCCTGGTGTCGATACCAATAGTGGGTACAATACAGATGGGTTTGCTCTTAACAACAAACAAACCAAAAGCACATTTTTATATTTATCTTTCCTTTCATCATGTTCAAAAGAGTAGCCTAAGAGTTGGCGGTGGGTGGTGATGACTAGCTGCCTTCCCTCTAGTCTTACACTGCGAAATTAGGGACGGCTAGCGCACATAGTCTTCGTGTAGCTTTGAGCGAAATTCAAACAAACAAACATTCATCATCTTCAAATCTATGCACTTCCTTCCCGATTTATTTCTTTTTCAGTTCATTCAAACTCTTTTTTTCTCTCTTCTCTTTTTTTTTTGCATACGTTCATATTCCCATTATTTCTTCTTTTATCTTACATCCAATGCTTCAGACTATCTAGACTTCTACAACTGTTCAGAAATGATTCGCATTCACATTCACTCTGTTTAAAAATTAAAGAGTAAAACAAAGTATTATAGTTTGGAGCTTAACGTTATCAGTTCTGTGCACATTTCACGGCTCTGGTGTAAGAATGCAATATTATTTTGATACACTTTACAAATATTACCCGCACTAAAAAAACTGCTCCACTGTTCCTCATATTTAGTCATTTGCTGGTTTGGTGCTTTAGTAATCGTTTCAATTTTGGTCATTGTTCCTGTATTATTGTGCGATGTTAACTTTCGGTGGCGATCAGAGATTTTAGAAACACTATCAGGGTTAATTGAATGTTGAAAATTGGTTAAATATGAATTCAGTTTGGTGCATTCAGCACGGAAATGGGAAGGTTAAGGAAATATCAGACAACTGGTCTATACACAAGCTAACTGAAAGTCAACCAGCTATGTAATGATCACCATTTGACATTGGAATTACATGTACATTGCAAGGACTCAATATAGACTTCAGGACAGCAACTGGATTGATTATGAGTGACCAGACGGAGATCACGCGTGTGTTTAAAGGCCGAAAAGACCTACTTACACCTAATAATCGATGACACAGCTTGTTCTGCTAATTGTCGAGATCACTAGATGTTGAAGCAACGCCTTCACAGTTGTGCCAAGATTTCATTCTCTACCAGAGATAAACAGGGTTGAGCGTCTAGAGCCAGAGATGAGGAATTTAATTTAGCTCAGTGCAACAACGTTGATTAAGAGCGTTTGTTGATAATTCAGGTATACTGAGAGAAGTATAAATAAGAAAGACCTACACGTATTATTCAGCTTCCGGAAGGCGATATTTACTACTTATATATTTATATATATATATTGACGAGGAATTTAATATAATTGTATTACTTGCTGCGAGTGCAATTACATCATATTTTGTCCCTACGCAATTGCCTCCCAGTGGCACAGCGGTATGTCTTTAGACTTACAACGCTAGAAGCCGGGTTTCGATACCCGTGGTGGGCAGAGCACATATAGCCCTTTGTGTAGCTTTGTGCTTAACTACAAACAAACAAACCTGAAGCAAGATGGTGTAATACTGCCAAGATTAAGGTGAATTGTCTTGAACAAAAACGTCAACAACGGACAGTTTTTGGATAAACTAGTCCTAATCTAAGTCATATAAAACATCTATAAGTTATTATTGCTATCTTCTCAACTATATTTTATACTTGATCGGGGAAGCTTTCTGTGATAAATGAAAATGTTTGTAATTTTGTGGATCATTGAAAGTATCAAAGGCAATGTAATTCATCATATTGTATATTTGTCGGTTTCTTCTACTATCTAATCCATGAAATGTAACAGTACGATGTTAACTTCATTATTCTGTGACTTCTAAAGACCAGTTGACCATATCTACATCTATTCTTATCTTCTGACAAGAGGTTTTATATTAGAGACTTTCTTGCTTCACCTGGACGATGAAAATGAGCAGCATAAAGAAGATTGTCAACGAGAGTATTCTGTACTTTGTCTGAACAGTGAAGTTCACGTAAGTTGCAGCACAAAAAAGGTCTGTCTGTGACGAGAGATCTCTACTTTACCTGGACAATGAAATCTTGATATGTGGAAGCACAAGATCTTCGACGATAAATATTTCCTTGCTTCGAGATATGGTCAATGTTTGTTTCGAAAGTGAAAGGCGAAATTCGCATAACGTCCTAACCAGTTAAGAGATCACAACTTATCTTCGGAGTCGTACATTAACCGTATTGATAATGCTCTTCACCAGGGCTAAGCTCCATAAAACAGGAGAAAAATACGTGAGATTTATAAATGTGTTTCAATGTTGTTTTTTTTTCTTTTTGCGTTTAGGTTTAAAGGAAATAAAGAGAAAAAATATCAAGGAGAGGGGGGAAAAAACCCTGTAATTTATCAGCTTTTTATAATAATTTTAATTTTAGTATTATAAAATATAAAATGTTGATCAAAAGCATAAATGTTTAGAAAATATGTTTAGTTAGATACGTTATATGCTAAATAACCGTGAATATTCTACATAAACTATTCTTCTCAATCATAAAGAACACGTTTTTTTTCCTTCTTTTTTTTAAATAATCTCTCGTATGCCCACGATTGCACGTGCCAGTTTGAATATACTCAGATAATTTTCACCCAGTCAGGTATAAAAGATTGCTGTTGGTAGGTTGAATGTTTATCGCATTGTAGAAGTTCAATATACGTACAAAATACATACAAGCTAATTCTTTGAGATCGTAAATATTAATACAACAGACTTACTTTTTTCCTTCTTTCATAATTTATTCACTTGAGAATATCGCGTAAGTTAAATAGGATTATTGTATGTGATTGTGTCTTTGTATTTTGTCTTATAAAGACCTTGAATAAGAAAGTAATTATCTAATATAACAACGGAACATGATGTGGTGAAAACATAACTCCTTTTATTTTGTAGGATAAGCCATGGCTCATAACATACAATTAAAAGTAATTTTACCTGAAAAACTGTAAATGGAGGAACTAATGAAAATCTAAATGATTCACGGGCGTTCTTTTAACATTTCAAACTTTTCAACTCAAATAATTGTATTCTGGAAGGAAACATTAGCCTACCACGGATTGATTAATAAGTAGGATATCATTTGATTGTTTTATTTATTATTTGGTTGGGTTCATTTGTTATTTTTTAAATATTTCGTACTGATCAAATAATAAGATTGCTTTCTGATCATTGAGAGACTGACTGCTTTAGCTAACACTTGACGCCAAACAGTTCGGAAAAAAAAAAGAAGAGGAAATTAATGTTACACATTCTGTTCAAAGATGGCACTACTTTCGAAGCTATGATTGCTATACTTGTACGCATAATACATGTACAATAACATTGTATTCGTGAATTCAACTTTGTAAATGATCAGTAAACCTTGGCATTGAAACCAAGGGTACGCTAAGTGATTTTGTATCCTCTGACGTGACTGTTCGTTTATCCAATAACAAAATGTGAGCTTAATGTTGCTAATGGGATATCGTTTTAGGATCTGCTAGTTTCTCTTGGGACATTCACTCTAAGTTTAATATAATTTACTACATCCGAGGCTCTGCCAAAATATATAAATAAAATAAAATAAATAAATACAATGTAGTTCATTGCTGATCGATGCGTCTATTATCTTGAAGTTTACTAGCCTTTTTAATGCCATAAACAGTTAGCTATGGGTAGAATAATATCATTTGTAATAATTTATTTATTTGAAGTTAAGCACAAATCTACACAATGGGCTATCTGTGCTATGCCCACCACGGGTATCGAAACCCGGTTTCTAGCGTCTTAAGTCCGCAGACATACCGCTGTACCACTAGGGGGGGTACTTGTAAGAGACAACTGAACATTATAACTTAAAACATGCCATGCTAGATTTTGAGACAAAAGCTTAAATATAAACGGCACAACATAAAAAACTCATGCACAAAAAGATAGGTAATAAATAAAAATATGTCCTGCTTTGCTTGAAAGAAAAGTTTAAATATAAAAAAATGACATAAAAATATAAGCACAAAATAAAAAGTTATATTTAAAAATATGTCGTACTATATTTGAGACAAAAATTTAGATATAAATGAATAGGAAAAGATTAAAAGGACAGAAAATAAGTTATAAATGAAAATATTACAGAACTTTAAGTTTAGTTAATTATATGACATTATGACCAAACAAACCTAAGCCTAATATTAGGTTGCTTAATTTATGCTTCAGGTCCGTATGAAAACTTTTTTGCTAGTTAATACTTCATTATGAAAACAAACAAACAGAAAAGACTAGAACGTGAAAAATCTATATCTTATAAACTGGGTCGAGAAATCTAATTTACGGAAGATGTTTTCTCACTCTCCTTTTTGCTGTCCGTCTTCCAAATATCTCAAACTAGAAAGAATTTCGGATAACAGGATAACACATGCAAAATGGGCCTGAAGACAAAAGCATTTCGGATGACAGGATAACACATGCAAAATGGGCCTGAAGACAAAAGCATTTCGGATGACAGGATAACACATGCAAAATTGGCCTGAAGACAGAAGCATTTCGAATGATATTATAGCACATACAAGATAGACCTGAAGCTACAAAAGCATTTCGAATGATATTATAGCACATACAAGATAGACCTGAAGCTACAAAAGCATTTCGGATGATATTATAGCACATACAAAATAGACCTGAAGTTACAAAAGCATTTCGGATGATATTATAGCACATACAAGATGGGCCTGAAGTTATAAAAGTATTTTCAATATTTTATCGCATAGAAAATGGATCCAAAGTTATATTTCCCACACTTTAAAAATCCACGTTGAAGTCAAATTAAAGAGCTGTAGTCATATTTATTAGGCTCAATAATATTTATTGACTCTATGAATATGTGTTGGCTCATTTTTGGGATAAACTTATAAAAAGTGTTTTTCAAGTAATGTGAAATATGATTCAATGTGCAAGTGAAGTGTTCTTTCAAGTGAGAATTTTTGAGTAAGATATTATAAAATAAAGAATTGTTGAGGTTTGCTTGTTTGTTTGAAGTTAAGAACAGAGCTACACAATAGGCTGTCTGTGCTCTGCCCACCATGGGTATCGAAACCAGGTTTCTTGCGTTGTAACTCGGTATGTACCACTGGAGGGCAATTATTGAGATGTGCCCTCAAACAAAACGTAATACAATTTGTATCTAAACCAGCCGGTTCAGTTTTCTAATAAATATACATGTATTTATTTCGAAGTTAGCATTTGTTCTATCTATTTTTATGCAAATCAACCATTTGTTGACCAGCCATATGATCTAAAAAATAAACGCTCTATGTTGATTTTGGCTCGCCACTATTGTATAGTACTTACTCTGAGACCCAATTCACTCAAATTGTCCATCGTAGTTCTTGACAATGCAGTTATTTTTACTCTAGGTATTGTTTTCAAAACTAATGAATGTTGATTTTCAAAACTTCGAAATTTTGTTCAAACAGAAACTTAGCTATAGAAATAGAAGTAGTTTGTGCACAGTCATTTATCTTCTATGTTCATAAAAGTGTACGACTTAATGAATGTTGATGCTTTATGCATGAGTGAAATTTCAAAGAGTTATTGTATGCGCCTAGGTTAATATCTTTACTTTATAAAGTTCCTAATCAAATTAAAAAAAAAAATCGGTATAGGACACAGTCAACGGATATAGCATCCATTGTTGTTCTAATTCAATATGTTATGTTTCCAAACTAATACAGAGAGTTAATCAGGTGTTAGAAGATCGATATTCCAAGTCCCGGGCTAAGTTTGGATCTACTTCCTTCATCATCGAAAGTGTTTAGTGTGATTGTCGGACAATGCAATTCCAATTGTAACATATTAGACCACACACGAGGAAAACCTTCTACAGTCTCGCGGATGTTGGCAGACTAAAGGCAAGTCCTCTGGAGTTGCATCAGGGGGCTTGGTTGTGGTCTAATGGGATTGCTGTGATTCCAGTATCATTGGTTTGTTTGTTTTGAATTTCGCGCAAAGCTACACGAGGGCAATTTGCGCTAGCCGTCCCTAATTTAGCAGTGTAAGACCAGAGTATCATCACCACCCACCTCCAACGTTTGAGATTCTCTTTTACAAACGAATAGTGGGACTGACCGTCACATTATAACACCTCCACGGCTGAAAGGGCGAGCATGTTTGATTGGACGGGAATTCGAATTCGCGATCTGCAGATTGCGAGTCGAACTCCCTAACCACCTGGCCATGCCGGGTCCAGTATCATTGGAAACTTTTCTCACGAAATAATTGTTGTTTTCGAAGTAGAGCTTGAAAACTCGTAAAGCCTTCGTCAACTACAAATCTTTGTTTATTAGCTTCTTAAAGGTGCTATTAAATATCCCCAGCCTCATAGAGATGGTTTTATTTTAGGTCAGAGGATTCTATTTTGTAACCACAGCCGAAGAGGGCGTTGCCTTGGATTGCTTGAGACATGATTTTGGATCCTATTTCTTTGAAATTATGCATCTTTTGGCTCTAAGTTGGCCAAAAGATCTTGCAATATGAATGTTATTTCTCGGAAAGGACTGTGTCCTCTAGTTATAAGTCTACTTGTGGCAGTATTGCACTGTCAAATGACCGGAAATACCCCATATATATATATATATAGATGCAAAGCGCCCTTTGCGTCACAGTATAAGTATATGTACTGTAATTACACTATTATGCTTTAAAGTGAAACCGATATAAAATGATGTGCTCACAAACGAACAAGCTTAATTTATATCGTTGTAATACGTAAACAAATTTAAACGTATTGTTTTCAGATGGACAAAATACCATGTTTTTCAAGCAAACATAAATAGTGACCAGTAAGAAGTATCACGTATTCAAACGAATACAAATAGTGACCAGGAAAAGATATCATGTATTCAAGTGAATACAAATAGTGATCAAGAAAAACTATCATATATTTAATCGAATACAAAGAGTGATGACCAGGACAAACTGTCATGTATTCAAACGAATAAATATAGTGACCAAGACAAACTATAATGTATTCAAGCGAATACAAATAGTGACCAAAACAAACTACCGTGTATTTAATCGAATACAAATAGTGACCAGGACAAGCTATTATGTATTCAAGCGAATAAATATATAGTGACCAAGACAAAGTATCGTGTATTTAAGCAAATAAACATAGTGACCAGGACAAAGTATCATGTATTCAAGCGATTAAACATAGTGACCAAGACAAACTATCATGTATTTAATCGAATACAAATAGTGATCAGGAAAATGTACCATGTTTTCAAGCTAATGTATTGTATTTCCACATAACTTTCTATATAAACAGTGAAACGAACAAAACAATGAAGTGCGTATCCATATCATTGTATTATACACTATGTATAACGAGGTATTATATTGAATTTCCATCTTTATTAATCGTGTAAACAAAGGGATCACGTGTGGATCCACAATAATGTATTTTGCTTTTAAAGTTACTCTATGTTTGTGTGCGGGCAAAACTTCGTAGTTTGCATATCTAAATAAGTCTTTTGTGGCCTCACCTATAAATCTGTACTATCCAACCAATTATTTTGTGCTCCAATGATGTATTTATTTGTTACGTTGTGATACGTGCCAAAACCAAAAAAAAGGACAAAACGTGTCACACTAGAGCACTGTATATCCAAACAGGTGAGCTCTGTAACCAAACCAAATACATTGTATTCCAAAAAAACATAATATCTCGTGTATGAAATCAGCGTCTGCGCACGCGACGGAGCCACATCTTGATATTTAAATTCAGGTGAAACATTAAGCTACTTACGTTTGTCTTTAAAAATTAACAGATGTAATGGACTTTATTTTGTTACGTGTGGTGGTGGTTGTTTCATATTATTTATGCAACGTGATATACAAATATTAATAATTTTTGTAATGTACCGGGGAAAAGAATCTATGTTATCATGTTTTTTGGTCTCTAGCACATACTGTGGTCTGTATGTAAAATTACTAGTGTTCCTAAAATAAATGTGGTTAATTTAATTAAAATTAATATAAAATAATTAGTGTTATTAATTAGCTTAATTATAATTTCTATTATACTTTATTTGTATTGCTGTAGTATTGTATTCGTACTTTATTTTGTTTGTAATGATAGTAAAAATATTTTCCATTTAGCCTATAATTCAGAGAAAGGGATTTAAACCCAAAACAGATTCCAACTTGGCCTGATGGGACTTTTTTTGTGGTTTCTTAGTAAGACCTCTGTTCACATTTTTGCCAGAGTAATGTTATCTTTGTTAATGATGACAGTTTATATAAGTATTCAAGTTTTTAAATTGGTATTGAATAATGGAAAAAGGTAAGCGCTTATCATCACATAATTTGATCGTGCATAGATACTGCATGTTTTCTACTACAGTAGATGCTTCCAGCCTTATGATGAATACATCATATAAAATTGCAACGACTCTGTCGAAATGAACACAAGAAAAATGATCAAGTTGTAAAGAACTTACTGGTGCTCCTGTATAATTACCGAACTGCGAACATCACAAGGATAATTTGTTAAGTTGCTTTATTAGTGAGATGAAACATCAGCCTCATTTATTGAGCGAACTGTATCACATATATTTTGTGTCTGATGAAATGGGTTATAAAATATGACTGGTATTAAGTCGATCCAGGAGATTGATACTAGTTAACCAGGCTGGTTGAGATAAGAACAAAAAAGTGTGGTTTTGATTGTATACATTGAAGAGGAACGATGCACTTTGAGGAGCCCAGCTTCGCATTCTTAAACATTCCAGATTCACACCAGAGTGTGAAAATCATTGAAGCTTCAGCATGATAAATATGTAATTTAAAACCGTTTCAGCAAACACTGCAACTCAACAAAAACGACTGAAACTGTCAAAGAAACTTAAATGTAAACCTTAAGAACTGTATTTGTAAAGAGTTCGTAAAGTTCTGCTGTAAAGCAAGCATAAACTAAAATTCAAATTATCAGAGAAATGGAAGCGGAATTGCTCAGAAGAGTTGGAGGTCTCTGTGGACTTCAATTCATACCTTTACTTGACATTCAGAATAAACTAAGATCGTAGGATGAAGTCTCTTGCCACTAAAAGAAGTCCATAGATGATTCTAACTCGCTTGCTGCTTATAATCCTCTAGAGTTCAAAGTTTGAACATTTGCATTGTAATTACTTTGTATCCATAAAGAATATTGCCGCAAAACCCCCACAAAAAACATGAAGGCGAGCAATGATAGGACGGAATAATCTCAATGTTGATATCTAAGCCATCTGTGCACCTACAGGCATGAATGCACGGCGTGTTTCACGGATCGCTAGACTCCCAGACTAGCAGGATTCAGGCGAAGAGACAGGATCACACAGAGAGCCTTGCTCTATTGCTTATGCATACGAAAATCAGTAAGAAATTAATTCCCTTTGAGCCATATAGTTCTTGGAGAGCCCACGCAGATGGATTTACTCAATGAATTTCAAACAACACGTAATACATGTTTTTATCATCCCAAGCTTTGATATGCTCATCACGGCGAGTAGTTCTAGAGATATGGAGAACAGTCGAAATTCGTTTCCACTCCGAGCATGAGGTATGGTACAGCAGTGGGAATTGCGAATTAGTTTCTTATTTTACTGTACTTATGCGGATAGTGTATCTTAGGAAAACAATTCTATTTTGCAGAACCTGTGTAAATTAAACAAACCCCCCGAACTGTGAACACTTGCCACAGTGTGATTGGAAATCTATAAAGATATTTTATATGAATGTGAGGTGGAATACTGTACTTAGTTTAATGTAATGGTATTTTAAAGTGATGTAATAGCATGCTTAAACTTGAACAATATTAATGCATAAACATCACTGGCTACCATGTATTAGTTTAGGTACTCAATCCAACGTGTATATATATAGTTGCTAACGCTCTTAAACGAAATATGAGATAGAAGATAACGTCCATAGAAGTTAAAGTTATAAAATTCCTAAATCATGTCACGACAGTGCAATCATAAGCATCGAAGGGATGATTCCCCCAGGACTAGACGTGGGGTTGCCATGCCTCTTCAGGTGTTAAGGGATTTTTTTTTTTCTGTGTAAAGTGAAAAAACAAAACAAAGTAGCATGGGACTGAAGAAGCAATCATTTGACACTCACGCGTGCATTTCAGTGTAAAATATTAGAGCTATACTAATAATTTACCGTTTCTTTTTGGGCGAGTCCATGCTAGCCAACGTAGTGTGTCTTCTAATCAAAGTAATTTAGGCTTCTGTCTAAAATAAGTATTACGTAAAGATACTTTGTGTTACTGATTCGTAACACTGAGTAGTACGTAGCCACCAGTCTTTGCTTCGAGGGGGGTCTCCACACCTTACAGATAAAGGTCCTCAAAATAGGCCAATGGACAGTGCTAAGGATAATTATCCATATGGTCTTTA
>NW_013665870.1:683079-700046 GCF_000517525.1 Limulus polyphemus | reverse complement strand
TAAACCAACACTGACTAGTAGGTGTTTAAGTTTTCTTTTGAATTGAAGAGTGCCAGAAGTCTTAATTAAAATTAAAAAGAAATCTTAAACACCTACTAGTCAGTGTTGGTTTATATTTTCTACAATATAGTTAATTTTCTAAATTTTAAAATTGATGTTGTTTTTGTTGTTTGGAATTAAACACAAAACTATACAAAGGGCTATCTGTACCACGGGTATTGAAACCCGGTTTTTAGCAGTATAAGTCCACGGGACATACCGCTGTGCCACTGAGGGGGGGACCTTCAATTGGAGCCCGTCTCACAGTGGATCAGCGGTAAGTATACGGACTTAGAACGCTAAAAATCCGTGGTTCGATCCCCCAGAGTGGATTGAGCTCAGATATGCAGATGTTTGACCGTAAGAAACTTCATCAGATGAGTATAATTTATTTGTATATATGACTTATCTAGGAGACAAAATGGGAATTCGTTTTACTCGTTTGCTATTGCTAAAAAAATTGCAGTAGCATCTGTAAAGACCATATGGATAATTATCCTTAGCCACTGTCCTTTGGCCTATTTTGAAGACCTCTAGTTGTAAGGTGTGGAGACCCCCTCGAAGCAAAGACTTGGGGCTACGTACTGCTCAATGGCCTAGGAGCCTATTTTGAGGTGAAGAGGATAAAGGAACTCTATCTGTAGGGTGTGGAGACCCCCCTCGAAGCAAAGAGTGAGGACTACGTACTACTCAATGTTATGAATCAGTAACACAAAGTATCTTTAAGTATCAATAATGTGAATGACCGTCACATTATTACGCCCCATAGATGAAAGGGCCGAGTATATTCGGTGATAGGATTCGAACCTGCGATCCACAGATTGTGAGTCGAACACCCTAACCAACAGACCATACTGGTCCTTTTTAGTAATATCTTCCAACAATCGTTTTTTACAAACAAATTTAATCGATATTCTTTTAGTCCACTATTTTCTTAGTGCTCTCCTGTAACACTACAATTCAAATCAAACTTTTCTTTTTTTTTCATCTTTAGTACGTATACAAACGTTGTTGCTGATCATATCCACCCCAAAATACATGTACACCTTGATAGACAGCTAGGAGGCTCCCAAGAAACTATCACAACAATCTTCCCTGCTCTTATGGATAGAAAAGCATGTTAATGGTTTCTGCCATTACCTTTGTTCAGCACAATCTCTGAATCCCAATCCTATAGGGATTTGGAAAATGAACTGGAACATAACATTTTCCATCGTAATCCTCTTCCAACTTTTGAAGACAGATTGTAGACAATTGAACAAGACATCTTCTGGAGAGGATGTGCCTTGCCAAGTCTAAACTATGTTACAAATAAGGGTCCTAATAAAGTGTAATGGACGGGTCACGGGTATTAAGCCTATGCAGTATATGGATGTATACTCAGTGAATATACCCGAGTAGGAATTTAACGCAAATGTAATGATTTATTTATATTCTTAAGAATGTTCTTGTAAAAATGTACCAACATTGTGAATATTTAGGATGAGCATCTAACAGATCAATTATGTTACACTTGTAATCGTGATTACATATTTTACAAACCTTCAACGATAATTTATAATAGACAGTTAACAAGTGTAATACATTTAATCTGTAAAATGCCCATGCTATCCACTCACAGTAAAGGTACATGTTTATTACTTTATTTTCAGCTCATTTTTTTATCCAATAATTGAAGTGTTTATCCCGCACTGTTGGAAAACCTTAGCCTTTCTCCTACATAAAGAAAAACAAACATTTTAACTACACATTAAACAAATGAAAAATACTTTAAAAGAGAGTAGGTTTTTGACACATTAAGATGCTTCTGTTTACTTAAGTTTACTTCTGTTTAAGTCTTAGTTTTATTGCTTTTTTGGGAAATAAAAACTTTATGATAATTATCTGCTGACTTAGCGATGATGAAAATATGACAGTGTTTATGTAAACTCTACAAACGCCTTGTTCATCCACTTCAACGTTTTCTTCTTCTTCTTTTAGTGCCCTTCCCCGAAACCGAATTTCGATACCCGTGGTGGGCAGAGCACAGAGAGCCCATTGTGTAGCCTTGCACTTGACTTGAAACAACAACAACAACAACAACAACAATCTTCTTTTAGTTTTTATACCTTAACATGCACGTATGTCTCAAATCTTTCCAGAACATCACATATTTGTCTGTTTTTGTAATTTTATAACAGTAAAGTAGAATTTATGGTATGATTCTCTGGAGTAAAGCAAAGGACAAAACCGTTACAGACAGACATTGTATAATGACATGATGTTAGGAAGGGTTTGTTGGGTTTGAAGATAAGCACAAAGCTACACGTTGGGCTAGCTGTGGTCTGCCCACCATGGATATCGAAACCCGGTTTCTAGCGGTTTAAGTCCGCAGACATGCCGCTGTGCCACAAGGGGGGGGTGGTATTAGGAAAACAGAATAGCTTTAAAAATCAATTATTAAGTAAAAAATACCTATAACCCGAGCGCTTTCTCAATTTATATAGCAATGCATTCATATGTGTATTTATATATATTTAATAATGTACCTAAATAAAACTGACTATCAGAAAACTATAGGAATTCAATTTTCCCCATAAGAGGTCGTCCATGAAAAGTGTAAGTAATCTAAAATTTGCAGTTACTTTCAAAAGTGTGAAAATTTCCTTCATTCAGTATCCTGTATTTGTAGCTTAATATACAACTCTTTTAATTTTTTTAGGCTTTTCGTTTCCAGAAAGCTAGAAAAATCCGGCATTATTATTATTAAAATCAATCCCTAATCTCAGTCTTGACATCACGCCCTTAAAGCTTAAACTAGAACAGAAATACTGGAAGTATTATGATACATTGTCTATTTTGTAAGATGTCGCATTACCAAATATACCTTTATTTATTTTTAATCCAAATTATTAAAAAACATGTATAAAAATATAGAAAATCACACGTGAAGAAATTCGCGTCGATCGAAAATCCGAAAACTACGAAAACAAATCCAAACAGGTTTCTAAAAGGACCAAAGACGTATGTTTGTAAGTAGGTACAGTGAATAACGAATATATTAACAGCGAAAGTAGCTACAGTGTTTCAAAGAAGACGTTATTTATCTCAGTTTAATTATTATTCACGAGCTACATTAAAACTGTACCAGTACCCTGGCGGATCAGCGGTAAGTTTATAATCCTACAACTTTAAAATCCGGGGCTCGATTCCCCGTGGTGGACAGAACATAGACAGCTTATTATGTAGCTTTGCGTTAAAACAAACAAACAAACACATGACTCTACCGGTTTCAGTGCTATTACGTTTTGTGAGAATATCCTTGTGATGCCCGTTATTTCTTTGTCACTTTACGTCTATTTGATGTATGTTTTCTATAGATACTTGATTGCATTCTAAACATCCCCGTCACACCAAACATGCTCGCCCTTTCAGCCGTGAGGGCGTTATAAAGTGACGGTCAATCCCACTATTCGTTGGTAAAAGAGTAGCCCAAGAATTGGCGGTGGGTGGTGATGACTAGCTGCCTTCCCTCTAGTTTTACACTGCTAAATTAGAGACGGCTAGCGCAGATAACTCTCGTGTAGCCTAGCGCGAAATCCAAAAACAAACAAACAAACAAGCATTCTAAACTTGACGTATTCTGCATTTTAGGGTACTTAATGCACAGAGATCTTGTATATTATCAAATATTATGGGAATACTGTTAGGCAACAATTTTAATGGCAATGATTTATACAGAAACAGCGTTAACATATGGAGCTTTATTTTATCAAAATATCATTCAGCGGATTCTCCCATGTTCTCTTAAGTCAGACGACAAAAGCGTTGTTACTCCTCAAATTACCGCCTTGTATATATAACTTCATTTCCAAACCCCTGTTAGCCAAGCAGTAAGACAACGGGTATATAGAATTATGGGTTTGATTTCTGTAGTTGGCACACTGTTTGCTTTGGGGTTAAGCAAACAAACAGGTTCTGAAATATGAGCTTGACTATTGGTGCGGTCCATCATATTTAGTAATTTTACATTTTCGCCTGTTATAACACCCAGTGTAAATCACTAACCGAAATTTGTATAAAATCAGTCACAACATGAATATAGCTTCAAAATGATTGTTAATGGACCACGGGTGTTATGACAGAGACTTAGAATATTAGATTATGTTAAGATTAAGAGCTTCATCATTAAAATATTAGATTACGTTAATATTAAGTGCTTCATTGTTAGAATATTAGATTACGTTAAAATTAGGTGCTTCACCATTAGAATATTAGATTACGTTAAGAGTGCCTCATCATTAGAATATTAGATTACGTTAAGATGAAGTGCTTCATTAATATAATATTAGATTACGTTAAAATTAGGTGCTTCATCATTAGAATATTAGATTACGTTAAGATGAAGTGCTTCAGCATTATAATATTAGATTACGTTAAAATTAGGTGCTTCATCATTAGAATATTAGATTACGTTAAGCCTAATCAAAAATCAGAGCTTTATTCACAATCAGAAAAAAAAATCTTTCGGAATTTAAAATCTAGCTTTACTAGTTTCACGAAACGAAGAATAATAATGATATCCACATATAGTAAGTCTGCAACTGACATTTTACAATTACTCCTGTTCTTATTTAATTGCTACGAACAAAAAATGTAGTAGTACAGAAATAGAAAGTACCCAAGGAAATTAAACGTAAACGGTATTAACACATTAAATTGAAATGTATTCTGATTTGTTCAACAATTACTATGGTTATCGTATCAAAACCACTGCTTTGCTGAGGGTGGGTATGAGATTATAATAAAGATCCAGTAATATATAAGAGATCAATATTCTGAACATATGACAGGATTTCCTTTGATTATAGTAACCAATCTGGAATTACAGCCATGTAATCTAAAACCTAATCCAGTTCTTCATATTGAATGCGAGTAATGTTCTTGGCAACAAATACAAAACGGCAATCGAAAGTATTGTAGAGAAAAGGGTTTAGAGGACTATATCAGTAGCAATGCAGATTTCAAGCCAAAACCGGTTCAAACTAGATGAAACAAAATAATATGATTACGATTTGTTTGTCACGTATATATATATATTGTTTTGTCTTGGTGCATTGAAATCCTTAGTGCATGTTTTCAGAAGATATTCACCAATACATAACATAACGTTTCAGCAAATACAATCTGCCGTCCACTATGGGTACAGAGGATGTGTATATTTACTGTGAAGCTATTTTATAAGAAAATTCATTAACCCTGTTTTAAAGAAAAATCCCACAACTCGATTTGATAGTTCATTAAAAGAAAAGAAGAAGTGTGGGGTCTGCATTGAAGCTGGAATTGAGTAACTAACAAGAAAATACAGAAGAAAAAAGTACGGGTTTCTTCAACGAATTTCAGTGTGAAAGGGATAATTTTTGAACCAATGGGAGAAAATCTAGAAACAAAAACAAGATGAAGTTGTTTTAGCTGAGAAGTCACGTGTGTGTCTTTGTTTTTGTTTTTTTTTTTCAGAAGGTGCAAATCAAATCTTTATGCTGCCACCGTTTGAATAAAACTGATACAAGTTTTTGTTTTGGGATATTCGTGCAAAGCAATACTCGATGGTTCTCTATGCTAACCATCTTGAACTGATTGATTAGAGGTAAAGCAGCTAATCAGCATCAGCTACCGCCATCTGTTGGACTACTCTAAACAAAGTTTTGGAATTTGACTGCTTCTCCTAGAACGCACTCACGGACTCAAAGCGAGGAATGCGATTTTGCGGCAACGGGACAAGAACCATGGAACAATCAACCGGTTCACGATCGCCATTAGGCCATGCCCTGCTTCCGATGCAAGTGAAAGTCACATTTGAATTTGTGATTATTGCATGGTTTGTAGAAATTCAGAAACTAAAGTCAATAAAAAAAAAGATCTAAAAAATAAAAATATTGGTGCAAAATAAAAATGCTTTATAAAAGTTTTTTTTTTTTTTTGCGGCCCATTTTCATGCAGAAAAATCTCCACGAGCAGGCCATAAATCAGGTGAACTCTTTATGACAGGGAATGAAGTCGTATATTTCATTCTTATTCTTGAAGCAATGAGCAGGACATAAACCAGGTGAAATGCCCCCGTGACAAGGCATGAAGTCGTATATTTGAAACCTACAAGTTCCTAAAGCAGACTAAAGACAATAAAAAAGATATAGAAAGACTAGATTAAAAAATGGGGACATTTGTACCAAGGAGAATTTAGTAGGAACCTGATTTCGCGGAAGATGCTACAGGAATCAAAGGTAGAATTGTCATACCAAACTACGTCACTAGTAAAGAAGGAAGTAGTTATGTAAACAATTTCAATCAGTTTTATTATCATGTCTAAAAGCCCTCTGGTGGCTCAGCAACTAGCTTCAAGGTCTACAACGCTAAAGTTCAATTCCTGCGATGTAGCTTTGCGCTGAAAACACACAAACCGTATGAATAAAAAAGAAAAAAAAGCTCACAAAACCGAATTATAATAGTATTATAAAAGCACCATGAAGTAATACTGAGTAAAAATCCTTCTCAACACAGTAGCTTCCTGGTGGAGACCCGAGCAAGGCCCAGTAGTTAATGTGCTGTACAGTGGATCCGAGGTTTCGTGGTTGACGCCCCATTAATGACCCCACCCCCAAAAAATTGTGATCCACAGTTTGGATCCGTGTGTGCGTTATAAGAGTGATGGTCAAGTCCCACTATTCGATTAGGGTAGTCCAGGATTCGGCAGTGAGTGACATTGACTAGCTGTCTTTTCTCTAGTCCAGGAGTTTCCAAACTTTGCCAACCGGCAGACTCCCCTCAACTCCCTTACAGTATTGGCGGACCACCTCCCGTTAAAAATGCTAAACATTCATCATAATATTTACGCCTTTTCTGTTTTGATTTATGCTTCAAAGTCCCAACATTTGAGTCTGATGCAATAGGGCTACTATTTGTGTCACTAGGCCTGTCATTACGCTTGTGGTTTGTTATTACGCTAGATTTATATCACAGGTTCCATAATTTTATGAGTAACTTAAAAAAAATGCCAAAAAATTATTGAAACAAGTTATAACTCACTGTTACCGACACCAATAGTAATTATTGTAATAATTATTAATTGTGACGCTAACGTACACACTGTAGTGATGCGTCAATCCAACTGGAAATCAATTGTCTTGTATTTTGCGATCGGCAGGCAACGGTGCCAGGCGCACAACGAATTTACATAATTTAATTTATGTTAATTACAATTATTAAATTGGGATTTATATATATATATATATTACTATATTAGTTTTATAATGTCTAAGCATTTTATTTTATTCGTTATTTTTTCAGTAAATGGGGCTGCGTACCACAATTTGGGAACCTCTGCTTCAGTCTATCACTTCGAAATTAGGGACGACTAGCGCAGATAGCCGTCGAGTAGAATTTCGCGAAATTCAAAAAGCAAACTCCGGCTGGCGCAGCGGCAGGTCTGAGCACGGTGAACGCGGTAAAGATAGCCCACTTTTTAGCTCTGCGCTTAACAACAAACAAACAAATCAAACTCAACATAACAAACTGGTACATGTTTAGTTTCACATCATCTAATATTAGAAACCTAATCACACATTTGCTATATAGACTCAAATTTCCCAAATGAATTATTCTAAAATATAAAATCATGAGACTTACAAGGATCGAGCACGTAGAAGTGCATATGTGTCAAGTGAACATAAGATTAATGACGTATAACACACATACTGTAAATATACATACATAATAAAACACATTTGCTACGAAGCACAGGTTCGTGTGACTTCCATGTCATGATATCGTTACAGTCTTCGTAATATATACATGTATATGCATAATAATATCGTTATATAATGTTTTATCCTCTTCGAAGCTTCATAGGCAATAGAAGATAATACATAATAATCCTATGATTCTAAGACATAACGCAAAAATGTACAGAGTTTGTCACTTATGATGTGCGTATTGTTTCTTTCTCTCATTGAAAAATGCCAAGGATTATTATCTTTTAAGATTTGTTACCGACACATCAAACAACCATAAAACAAATAATCAAAATATTGCCATCAAATCATCACTTTGCGGAAATAACGACTTTACAAGTTTCTAGGCATGAATACTTATTTACCAAAAAAAAAAAGAACTTGAGGAAAAGATGACGTTTGGGGAGGAGGAGGAATAATGTTTTTATACCTCCCGACTGCTAAGAAAATATCGTATGGGATTTATGAGGCTTACAACTTTAGAATTCAGTGTTTGATCCTCACAGTAAAAAACAACGCAGATAGTTCGATGTGTAGCCGTGCATCGAAGAATGTAACAAGAAACAAACTATATATGCCACGAAGCTGACTGGAGTAACTTAGAAATTTTGGATGATGACTAAACGACCAGCTTTATTTTTATTTCCATGAACGTTTCGTTTCTACGACTTTTTCAGGAGCGACCTTCTACTTACAATGTTCTACTCACAATAAGTAACAGACTATACAATTTTATGTTTGTTCTATAGACCAATGGAAAGCATGGAACAAAGTCACGAGGATAGTATTGTTTACATTAAACCAAGCATAAACATATAAAACAACATTATTGTCTACCGACACGAATATAGAAATGTAGCCTAAATTGTAGTGAAAATTATTTGAATACTGATGTAAAATGAGATATGGAACGTAAAAGAAATTAAAAGAAGAAAAAAACTGAATAGAAAGAGTAATGTTAACTAGAGGAAAATAAACAAAAATCAATGATCGTAATAGTCATCCCGTGTCGCCATTAATTTATCACCAATAACGAATACCACAGAGAAACACCGGAAAAGATCTGAATCTTATTGGCATTCCTCTAGGATAAAATATCTGAATCTTATTGGCATTCCTCTAGGATAAAATATCTGAATCTTATTGGCATTCCTCTAGGATAAAATATATGAATCTTATTTGTATTCCTCTAGGATAAAAGATATGAATCTTATTTGTATTCCTCTAGAATAAAAGATATGAATCTTATTGGTATTCCTCTAGGATAAAATATATGAATTTTATTGGTATTCCTCTGGGATAAAAGATAAGAATTTTATTGGTATTCCTCTGGGATAAAAGATAAGAATTTTATTGGCATTCCTCTGGGATAAAATATCTTAATCTTATTGGCATTCCTCTAGGATAAAATATCTGAATCTTATTGGCATTCCTCTAGGATAAATAATATGAATCTTATTGGTATTCCTCTAGGATAAAATATCTGAATCTTATTGGCATTTTTTTTAGGATAAAAGATATGAATCTTATTGGTATTCCTCTAGGATAAAATATCTGAATCTTATTGGCATTCCTCTGCGATAAAAGATCTGAATCTTATTGGCATTTTTCTAGGATAAAAGATATGAATCTTATTGGTATTCCTCTAGGATAAAATATCTGAATCTTATTGGCATTCCTCTGCGATAAAATATATGAATCTTATTTGTATTCCTCTAGGAGTTTTAGAAGAATATCTTCACGTTATTATGACTAATAATATTTTCAATTCGACAAAAAAAGATTTAAGGACATAAAAAAAAGAAGAAAAAACAGTTGCTAAGGGAAACAGAGTGATGGTAGGTTTGCTGTAGTGTTCATGCACATATTAGAAAATGACGCACTAATTTCATGATTCCATAAAGAAGGTGAAATACCTCTGCTGTCATGAAAGTAAATAGATGACATTTATTGTATTTGGCTTTCCACTTTACATAGACTGGAGAAGTTTCACAGATATTTTAAAAGCTTACGTATAAATAGAACTTTTACGTTAGAACACTCGGCAAGAAGTGGCCAACTTAATTTCTGAGACGGTCTTCTCGATTATTTGCAAAGTAAACTTATAATAAGTTCATACAAAAAAAATAACAAAATCCTCCAGATCAGTTTTCGTACATTCAGATTGACATCATCCTGCACACGTGGAAAAAGGCAGCTAACACAAGGACAAATCATGAAGATCAATCGATTTTGTAGCTCGAAATAAAGCTAACTCAAGGGACTAACAGATCTACAACACACTCTCAATCAGTTTTACCTCTGATGTATTCAAAATAGCTTTAAAGAAAATTAAAAAGGATAACTTTTACCACTTTTAAACCAGGCGACACACGCAAATTTGCGTATTAGATTATCCCATATTTTAGTAACAGATTTAAAAGAGAGCTAAGTATGAGAAAGACTTGTACAAAAACCGAGCAGAACCTCAAAACAAATATTAATAAAATATGTTATCTGTAAAATAACTTGGAGAATATACAATGAAAATTTTCTTGTTCATTACAAGACAGATTTGTGAACAAATAAATCAACTCAACAAAAATTCTAGTACCAAAGCGGACCGCTATGTAAAAAAGACAGCGAACAGACATCTGATTGTCCATTACAGTTAAAGATCCTTGAACATAGCATAAAGAAGCCGCACTAATTTCGAAACTTAAGTCACAAAGTAATGGCGAGTCAAGATGATCGCTGGTTTTTCTTTATTCCCCTTAAGTTAAATTAATTTTTTTCTCTTCAATTTTTGTCTATTTTAATTTTATTAGATAGAAGTATAAGTTTGGACCCCATGGACCCAGTGAACCTCCAAACCAAATAGGGGGCAAAGTAGTGGTGAAAAACGCTCACAAACACAGCAAAACTGAAAATTTGTATGTACCCCCCCCCCCCCCCGCATGGACGTAATGAGCCTCCGTACCAGTTTTGGTGAAGATCCATCCACACCCTGCGAAGTGGTCATATGGACATACAACAGAGAGGATTTATATAATGACTAGGGTTCAGTTTACTAGTTAATCATTAAAAACGTCTTATTTTCTTGCTAATCTCTAGCTGGAGTACCCGTCCCCTGGACGGAAGTTATATAAGTTCACGATTAATGAAAGGTTATCTTAGGACATGAAAAGTTGCTTCCCTTATATATAATTCTAAAAAAAGCAAAAACGCCCATTAAAACAGCAAAATACAAAATGTTAAACCGTAAGTTTGCATGTATCTCCGCATGGATCCAACAAACATTCATGCCACATTTGGTGAAGATCCATTCACAGGAGGTGAGGTAGTGGTAGAAAGCGTAAAACGCCCATAAAAACTGCAAAACTCAAAAATGAAAATTTGTATGTATCTTTCCATGGACCCAATGAGCATCCATACAAAATTTGATGAAGATCCACCCACACCCTCTAAAGTAGTCACATGGACATACAACAGACAATATATGGTACTATTATATTTATTTTCACGTCAACATTAAAATGATTTCACGCCAATTTTAGGCTGCATTTCTACATTTGTGTCGTTAGACACTAATGATGTTTTGTATTTTTGTGTTTGGTTTAAGGTAAACAATACTATCCTCGTAAAAAAGTGTATAATCTATTTGTCATTGTAAGTAGAAGGTCGCTCCTGAAAAAGTTGTAGAAACGAAACATTGATCGAAATAAATACAAACTTGTTCTGGAGTTAATGGTCGTTTTAATCACTATACGAGAAAAGAAATAAGTCGAATCGTACAGAATTTAAATATTAACAGCTGTAGAATAAACAATGTAAATTCAAGTGCTCACGTGAGTCTTGCACGGTTGTTTGAACTTGTAGACGTTCTGTATTTTTATGAAAGATAATAAAAAAAAGGAAGCTTTTTCTTAAACTCACTTAAATTTACTGCCTCTACAACATCCGAAGGTAACCCATTCCAAAGGCCAACCACCCTGTTAAAAAATGAAACTGTTTTAGCTGAAGATGACTCCTACCCTGTCAAAATATATATTTGTGTCCCATAGTCCTGCTTTTCTCACTGTTAAATGCGAAATAAAGATGAAGCATCAACACTATCAATTCCCTTTATAATCTTAAACACCCCAATCAGATCCCCCCTAACTTTTCTTTTTTCAAGAGAAAACAATTTGAGAGATTTCAGCTTCTCCTCGTATGACAACCCCCCCCCCCCCATATCCCAGGCACCATTCTAGTAACCCTTCTCTGAACCTTTTCCAACAATTCAATGTATTGACTAAGATAAGCAGCCCAGACTTGTATTCAATATTTCTGTAGATACAACATAAAATCCTATATACCCCACCATTATCAACAACACATTGCTTGGATGGCTTTAGAGACTGATCGATTATTACATCAAGATCCCTTTCCTTCATAAAACTGTTAAGGTTTTTCCCATCCAAATTATACTTATAATTCAAAGTATGATAACCCACATACATTATTTTGCATTTATTATAATTAAAACCCATCTGCCATTTATTTGCCAAAATCACTAAATGATCTAGATCCTTTTGTAAATCAGCAAAAAGCCCTGAACAGATCGAAATAAGAAATAACTGATAAAATGGCTTCTAAATGTTGTGATGTTTGTATAAAGACTTTGCCTGTCGATGGAGACTATGTAAAATGTTATGTAGCGGATTGTCAAAGACGACATATAGACGTATGTCTAATGCCAAAAAATTGTGATACCGCTGTCGAGATACCAGTAAACGATCGGAAAATTCTGGTTTATTCAACGACGGAAAATATAATTTGGCAGCAAGCAACAACGGAAAGCTAGTAAATGAAAATGTTACTGAAACAATTAATTCATTAAATTTACTGATTTTGGAAATCAAGAGAATATCCTAAAAACTCAGATAGATTTGGATGTTACAGAACATGATTTACAGAATCCAATGGTACCTACTATGCTCCAAAATATAAACAAAAAATTAAACATGTTAGGTGAAATAAAAATGGATACAAATTAAATCAAAGATTACATAAACTTTTTGTCAGCAAAATATGATGAAATTTCCTTACTACAAAGCAAACATGTAGAAGATATCAAGATATTGAAAAATGATGTGGAAAGTTTGAATTATAATAATACTCAAAACAGTGATTTAACTTCTAAAATATCAATTCAACTTAATGATGTGGAGCAGTATGAACGAAGAAGCAATATAGAGATACATGAAATAATACAACAAGATGATATTCTACACAAAGTGGCTGAAGAATTTAGTATACCTGATTATAAAAAAGATTAAATATTAATGGCTCATAGAATACCTGTCCATAAATGTAAAAAGATAGAGCCTATAATATATAAATTCAAAAGTATTTTGGATAAAGAGAAGTGGTTGAATGATAAGAAGAAAGTGGTTAAACAAAGTCAAATCCAACAGAATATGGGTAAAGGCAGAGTTTATATAAATGAAAATCTAATAGCTGCTGATAAAGAACTGTTTTGGAAGGTTAAAAAGAAAAACAATATAAATTTATTTGGACAAAAAATGGTAACGTGTTGGAAGGAAATAAGAAAATTATAATGTAATAAAATTAAAATTGAAATTAATTTTGAAAATTTGTAATTTAATTTGTTGTAATCAATAGATTTTAATCCAAGAAATAGTTAATATACTGATATAGATTGTAAACAAGTAGAAACTATAAATGATGTTATACACGAATTAGAATATATTGAAGGTGATATTTTGAATTTGTTACATATTAATATTAATAATATTCACAATACGTGGGACTAATTTTGTACAGTTGCTGATGAAGTTTTGATATTGTTAGATTAATAATCACAGAGACATTTCTAAAAGAACATCAAATCCAAAATTATAATTTGGAAGGCTATGAAAAAAAATTTATATATGTAGAAGTGCCCCCCAGTAGCACAGCGGTATGTCTGCGGACTTACAACGCTAGAAACCGGGTTTCGATACCCGTGGTGGGCAGAGCACAGATAGCCCTTTGTGTAGCTTTGTGCTTAATTTCAAAACAAACAAACAAAACAAACAATATGTAGAAGTAATAAAGGAGGAGGATGAATTTTAATTTTTTATAAAAAACATTTATCTATAGAATTAAATAAATTATGTTTACAAGATGCATAAATATTATCATTTACTCATGAGGTAAATGATTATAAAATTTTAATAATTCCAATTTACAGACTTCCAAGTTAAAATTTTAATATTTATATTTTAAATTTCAAAAAAGGGTTTAATGAATTAAAAAACTATAAATATATATAGTATATATTGGTGATAAAAATATCAATATTAAGGAAAAAAATAATGAAAATTGTAATCAGGTCAATAACTATCAAACTTGTTACATTTTAATGGAGTTCAACAAAATATAACTGTTAACACAAGATCAGAATGGAGAAGTGGAAAGCTAGTTAAATCCTGTTTGGATCGTGTGTATACAAACTTACAGGTGTAAATGTAAAAAAGTTATGTGATCAAGGAAAAATATCAGATCATAGGATGATCTTGGTTAATCTAAAAAGCAGTTTAAATACAGTAAAACGAACTATGAAAAAGAGCATAAAATGTTTTAATGGTTAAAAACGTTAAATTAAATAGTGTTATAAATGATGCAAATAGCTACAATTAAGAAGAGTTCTAAAGATTAAAAGATTCTGAGATAATATATACAAAACTGGTTTGTGTGTTAAATGAAATTGAATTAAGAAATACATTTGAAATTAAAATAAGAAAGAGGAATACAGAACATAAAACTTGGATAGATTCTGGTAGTTTGGAGTTAATAAGAGAAAAAGGATAAAGAATGAAGCAAATGAAGCAGCTTACAAAGCAAAGAGAAATTATGTAACGTGTTTTATAAGAAAGGCAAAAAAGAATTATTATATGGCAAAATTTTCTGGCATTCATGGTAAAATGAATGAAACCTGGAAATGTATTAATGAATTAGTAATGTTAGTGATAAATTCCTTGAAAAAAAAAGCGAAATATTATTAGTATAAATATAAGTACTTCAGATTTAGTAAATAACATTAATAGAGAGTTTATAAATAAGATAAATACTCTAAAAAGTAACCATAATAATGAAAATAATAATTATATCACGAATAGAAAAAATATCTTCAGAGTATAATTTCACAGATTAGTACAATGTATTTCCCTCCAATAACAGAAAAAGAAATTATTAATATAGTAAATTTAATGGATATTAACAAAGGACCTGGAACTGATGGTATGCAATTAAGATACATAAAACCATGTGTCGGCAAAGGTTATAACATGTCTATTAAATTTAATTTATGAAGAAGGGAAAATACCTGATGGACTTAATATATCAATCATAAAACCTATCTACAAGTTAGGAAAAATTAAAGATTTCAATAATTATAGACCAATATCTACTTTACCTATGATTAAAAAATAATGGAAAGGTGTGTATACAACAAAATGTTGGATTTTATTGATAGAAATAACATTATAAACATGTGTCAATATGGATTTATTAAAAATAAAAGTACCATATTACTATTAGAAAACTTTTCAGATGATGTAAATTTACAATTAGATAAAATAAAAAGGTGTTTGTATTATTTCTTGAGTTAAGTAAAGCTTTTGATACATTAAATCATAAAGTACTGCTGGATAAACTATACATGATGGGTATAACGGGAAAGTTACGTAACTGATTCATGAATTATTTGAGTTATAGGGTTGCAATAACAAGAATTGGAGAAATAATGAGTGATCCAATGACTATAAAATATGTTGTTCCACAAGGTTCTATTTTAGGTCCACTACTATTCAATTTATATGTTAATGATATTGGAAATATAGATTTTAAAGAGTAGAATATACCAATATGCAGAAGATACAGCTTTAATTGTAACTCATGTTGACGTGGAAGTTGGCAAAGAAATTTTACAATTTGATTTTAATAAATTAAGGTATTGGCTTGTATAAATGAAGTATATATCGATACTGATAAAACAAAAGCTATGATAATTCACTCACAATATGCAAATATTATTAATAATTTTTTTTTACAGATTCATGATCAAAGATGTAGTAATAAATAGATACATTTATTTGTAGAAAATAAGCAGTATTCTGATTGTAATTGTATATATATATATATATATAGAAAATGTAATACTAAAACATACTTAGGGCTAATTATAGATGATGTTTCAGTTGGTCTAAAGATATAAATATGATTTGCAATAAATTAAGATCTATAACAGCAAAATTATGGAGGATACAGAATATTTTACCAATTAACGTAAAAAGAATAACTTATGTATCTTTAACAGAATCAGTTATACGTTAAGGATTGACAATATCCGGCTCAACAAGTAATATTCATTTAATTAAATAAATGTAATTCAAAAGAGAATGTTTAAGATGACAATCATAAATAAAAATGACGAACTTATTGTAAATGTTACATTAACAAATTATATTATAAGAAATCAGTTACTTTATGTAAATGAACTTTATAAATACATAATCATTTTGAATTCATATTATAATTTAAATCATAATGTACTAAAATCATATTTATTATACGAGAACATTAGAAAATAAGTATTATGAAATTCCATATTACAATAACAACTATGGAACAATATTAAAAGAGTATAAAATACCATATATAAAGAACCAACTCCCCCAGGGAGTTATGGAATATGAATACAATTGTAGAGTAAAATTAAAATAAATTAAAAGATTGGTTATTAACTGATGTTCATAGACAAACTGATTAATATTCATTGAATGTTACTTTATGCATATAGAATTAATATTATATTAATTTAAAATTTTTAGTATCTATGTTATTGCTTGTTTGTGATAAAAGTACTGTTACGACAGCGGAAGTCACCTGACGCTGGTAACACATGATGAGTTTCTAGAAGGATCGGGGAACATCACGAATAATCCAGTATTTGCTAGACGCCCTCTATTCTTGTGTATAAGCAGGCAAATAAAGCGAGATAATTAATTGAATTGCAAACAGGCAGAGATAGAGACGGACAATTGAGTCAAGCGCGGTAGTTACCGTAAGTAAAGTGCGTGAATCGTTGTGAATTATAGCGTGTGTTTAAGTTAAACCGACTATAGAAATTAAGTG
>NW_013665870.1:681569-682712 GCF_000517525.1 Limulus polyphemus | reverse complement strand
TTATGTTCAATAAGTTGTTGATTTCAGATATACGTTAATATAAAATGTTGATTGAGATAGATTTCTAATATCAATTTCGCCTTTTTGTGTTTTGTTTATTTATTATCATTAATATATATAGAAAAATTTGGTCACAGTTATTAAGGAGTTTTCCACAAATAAGCTGATTAAGCTTGTGGAAACTTCTTTATATTCATATGTTTATTTTTATTGGTATATGCAATTGTATGTGGCAAAAAGAAACAAAAAGTGGGTTAAAAGAAGAACATTTTATTTGTATATCGTTTCAGAGACGACAGTTATTGTCACTTTCTAATTGTTTTACAACTTACAAAAGCACTAGACTTTGTTACCCATTATGCCTAGCAGCATAATATCTTTTTGTGGTGGAGTACCGAATGAAATTTTAATCTTACTGAAAATGTAATTATTTAAGAAAATTATTCTCACAGATGCTTTGCAAAACTGAAAACAGGCTTTAGTTGCTGATTTTTTACCCTTGAAAAATTTAACAAAAGAAGTGTCTTCGTTCTTGATACTTTTCATAAAATGAAATACTTTATTAAAATAAATCAAGTTTCTTTTAATTCAATAGGTGTTTAATAAAAAAAATGGATTTAGATAGAAAAAACTTCGAATTTTAAAAAACAAATTGAGAAATGAAAAATATCCATTCTATTCAACAGAAACTTCGCTTATTTTATGAAGTGAAAACACAATTAAACAAACCATCACTTTAAAACAGTGTAGTAGGAATCCCGTAGTAGACTTAGATAAAAATAATAACAATAAAATTTACTGCACGTATCATGGTGATGACGATTAATATTTGGTCACCAAAATTTTCTCATAAGTACTTAATAAGGTTACAAATTGTTACGTATTACAATTTCGAATGGTCTAAAACTGAATTAAATTAGATTTAGGAGTTAAATAAATGCCGATATATATATCCAATGTACGATATTTGCCAACAAGCCTGATACACACAGTTTTCTTTTTTTCTATACAAATATGTTTTAACATTCAAACAACAATACAATTTACAATAATAGTTATTACATAATGATTTATATACAAAAGTTTTACAAACTTACAAGCAATATAACGTCTTTTTTCTAGTCTGGAACTTCCTTGATATCT
>NW_013665870.1:663471-681127 GCF_000517525.1 Limulus polyphemus | reverse complement strand
TAATGTTTTCGTAAAAATACTAATGTCCTATGAGAATCCACTGAAGTTAAATGAGTTGTAATGTTCGAACTTTGTAAATGCTCCTGGTCAAATATCTAAAGTTTTCCGATTGATAAGAGTTATAACTATTACAGTTACAGCTTTCGAAGTTTATAGCACACTGACTATAGCAAACTAATAATAGATACTGTTTTTTGGCGCGTCGCGTTGGTTATATTTATAGGCGTGTGGAGAGTTTCTAGAAAATTCAGATTATGTAAAAATACAAAGCTAAATTAAGCGTTTACGTACATACATTTATTGTTAATTCTTACACTCGAGAATCTTCTACAACTTTAGAAAATAGGCGGGAGTTTCCCAATACATATTTAACTGTATAACTTATGTACACTTGTCCATATAAATTTAATTCAAGTAAACATCGATATTAAAATAAATATATAATAATAAATCCGTCACACAATTTAGGGTTAAATACATTAATAACCATGGTATGAGTTACTGGAGACAATACTCTCTTAGAAACACATCCTGCCCTTTGACAAAAACATTTCTGCGCTTGTACAGATATTTATATGTATTTAAGGTTAAGTTTGGAGTTAAGTTACAATATAATTCCATTAATGTCAAAAATCTATAAATATTTTCAAAGAAAGAATTATCCTGTTTACGATGTCAGTACAGGCAACATAAATTATAATAATTAATTAAAAAATCCCAACATTTAAGGAGTGGTCAATACTTTTAGCTTAAAAATCTTGTAAATGATTATCAGAACTCGTAAAATATGCTCCATATGTACATGTAGAGGAATATAAAACATTAACACTAGGAGAAAATTCCATAACACGAGCAAGAACTTACAAAAGAGCTAAAGGTTGATGTTGAACATGATAAAGTAAAACAATTTTGACAACACGTGGCTGAAAGAGAATGCAGAAAACGAAACAAGAAATCTGAAGAACATCTTAGATGAGAAGTACTATGAATTAGGAAACAACTAATTTAGTAGTAACATCTTTTGATGGAATAAGAGATACCATGGAAACAAGGTTTTCAGTTTTCAGAATATGTTGTGTAAGATAAAATAAAGGTTAGCTGAGTGCTAATACCATACCCAGTGCCAAGTTAGAACACTTTATTATTATTATTATCTACATCTGGACTTCAAACACATCTAACGTTTTTTGCAAGACTTGGTGCTTTCTTCGCAGTGACGAGGTTCAGATTATCGAGTTGATCTTAGATCCTCATCAAGAATTAGAAATTTCAGTTTGAGAACATATCGTTCAGGGAGAATGTTTAAAGAAGTATAATTACCCGAATATTCATAATGGCCCTGGTTATTATTTCAGTTACATCAATAAAGTGACATAAGAGCGAGTTTGTATTTTATTTTTAATTAGATGTTTATTGTGAACATCTATGAGGTAAGAATGAAGAATACCATTGTGTATTACAAATTTATTTGCAACTCCTAACAATTAGCTAACGTTGTTTCCAAAAGTTAAGGTGGCAGAAACTCATTGCACATTTCAGATGAAAAGATCTCGAAATTTTCGTTTTATTTTGCTTAAACGTGTACATGAACCAATTTATACAATGTATTACCCTTTTCTCGTTCAATTACTACATTAATTCAAATTAGTATTAACTGAAAATTTATCATTTTCATTTCATTTTAATTTACACGTAATTAAAACAACGAGAGAGAGAGGAAAGATCCAATTCTCGTTCTAGTTGATCTTAGATATACACAAGATTGATTTGAACCAAATTAATTGAATAGTCACATAATAGTTCCTCCTTACCTTATAGTGTAGGACAACAGTTGTTTTAAAAAAAAACATTCGGAACATGCAAGATGAATTTAATTCCATATTTACCCAATAAGGTACAGATGATTCCTCTTTACCATACGCCGTAATAAAGTGGTTGCTTTGGTTCTTTTCTGATCCTATAAAATTGATTAAATCAATTTAACTTCATATTTACCCGGTAAGGTATAGACAAGTTCCCTTTACCATATGACGTAATACTGTGGTTGCTTAATTTCTTTTCTAAGCTTATAAAATTGATTAAATCAAAGTAACTCCATATTTACCCAATAAGGTATAGATCATCCCTCTTCACCATTTGGCGAAATATAATCGTCATCTATAAAATTTCTCACATCTTGATCATTATTGCCAATTTTCATCTTAATTGTTACAGCTTCTATGCATACAGTTTAACAGGAATTCTGAGATTAAAATAGCGATACTGTTATTTACAATAGACATAATTAAAGAATGAGATATGTGTATTCAAGCTAAATAAGACTAAAACTTTGGGAGGAAATACAGAACCACTCACTTTAAATGATTGGCAAGGTATAAAAAAAGTTTAGAAATTTAATGAAAATCACTTGTTAAAAAATTGGAGCTTAATGGTTATCCATAGATAAACAAAATGATACAGTATAGTAAAGTTTAAAAGGAAAACTATGATAAAGGCGATGTTAATTGTATCAAAATGCTGTTAAATACTGTTCAATTATTTGGATTAACTTTATAAGAAATATTAACTTTAATTGCAGAATAATGCTGTAACAAAAAGATGACAAGTTTATTTGTTTGTTTTTTTTAATTTCAAGCAAAGCTGCACGAGGGCTATCTGCGGTATTCGTCCCTAATTTAGCAGTGCTAGGGAAGACAATCAGTCAACACCACGTACCGCAAACTCTTGGGCTACTCTTGTACCAACGAATAGTGGGATTGACCTTCATATTATAACGCACATTTCTGAAAGGGCGAGCATGTTATCTCCAATAATATAGAGTATATCATTATCTTCAATAATATAGAGAAAACCATAATCACCAATAATATAGAGAAAACCATAATCTCCAATAATATAAAGTATATCATTATCTCCAATAATATAGAGAAAACCATAATCTCCAATAATATAGAGTATAACATTATCTCCAATAATATAGAGAAAACCATAATCTCCAATAATATAGAGTATATCATTATCTCCAATAATATAGAGAAATCCATAATCTCCAATAATATAGAGAAAACCATAATCACCAATAATCTAGACTATATCAATATATCCAATAATATAGACAAAATCATAATCTCCAATAATATAGAGAAAACCATAATCTCCAATAATATGGAGAAAACCATAATCTCCAATAATATAGAGTATATCATTATCTCCATTAATATAGAGTATACCGTTATCTCCAATAATACAAGTGCATTTAGAGAATCATTGTTAACTTACTAATATACCTTTGCTTGTATTTGTCGTTTGTAGAGAATGAAATCTAATAGTGTTAAAACAAGTGAGCTGGATTTAGTCAAAGGAAGAAGTCGTTAAAAATTAGCCAACAATTTTTAAGTAAGAACTAAATAAATTATTTTTAACTAGTTGGAGACGGAAGTTATGTAAATTCGTGATTAATGGAAGGTTATCTTAGAACATAAAGCTGCTTCCCTTATATGTAATTATAAAAAAAACGCTCATAAAAAGTACAAAACACAAAATTTGAAACCGCAACTTTGCATGTATCTCCGCATCGACCCAACAAACATTGATGCCAAATTTGGTAAAGAAAGATTCGTCAACAGGGAGCAAAGTAGTGGTAAAAAATGCAAAAACGCCAACAAAAATCGCAAATTCCAAAACTGAAAATTTGTATTTATTCTGAGATTCATATTAGAAGTTTAATTTTAATTCTGTAAGTTTCCCCCTCTCATTCATGTACTTGTTCTGATCCATGAAGATACAAATAGCTCAAATTGCTAAACTGTTATTATTCACATTATTGCACTTGGAGAACAACATAAGAGACGATTTTTATTTACCTTAACAGTCTCAATATGATATAACGATATTCTGTTCGAGAACTTATTTGATACCCCTTGGTTATGATATCTAGTTACCCAGGGGAATATATATAATGTGTCCCTCGAGTTGCAATGGGTAGCTACCAGTTTGAAATATTTATATAAAATACATGTTAGATATTATGCACAACATTAAATGCTCACAATATTGGAGTTTTTAATCTTTGGTTCTCAAACCATGTTTAACTTTCAAATCCTTTGTTTTTAAACACTATTGAACTTTTTAATAATTGGTTTTTGAAAATAACTGAGTATTTCAAACTTTGATTCTGGAACACTACCGAGTGTTTCAAACTTTGGTTCTTGAATACTACCGAATGTCTCAAACTTTGGTTCTTGAACTCTACTGATTGTTTCAAACTTTGGTTCTTGAACTCTACTGGTTGTTTTAAACTTTGATTCTGGAACACTACCGAGTGTTTTAAACTTTGTTTCTTGAACACTACTGGTTGTTTTAAACTTTTACTCTTGAACAATTTTGAATGTTTTAAACAGACTCCAAGTTGTATACGATAATAATAATAATAATAATATACTCTTTAAAAAGTCAAACATCCATAATTGTATTTACAGAAAGCAGCGTGGTTTTTGTTTTTGGCTCTTGAATTACTGTAGGCGACCGCTACTCGCTGAGGGTTCATGGTGTTCAGTATCTAAGTCTGCTAAGAACTGAAGAAGGGGTTGAGGGTGAGAAATGCAGACTTATTGCATATTAATGACTCTTTATTTATTCAATAATACCTTTACAGATGAGCATTACCGAAATCACACACATGTATATGAGAGTAACGATCACTTTCATCTGTTTGTTTGTTAGAAGGCGACTAATTTATTGATTCAGTTTATGAAGCTAAAACCATTTCCCTAAATATATTCTGTTCAAATTAAAAATGACCTAAGAACGTGTATGTTCATGGTGTTACGCGTGTTGTACATTTTTGGCGTTACTGTAGATAGTTAACTTTTAAAGATAGCCTCATTTTTAGAATAACGAGTTTTTAATTCTAACTGTTTATTTAACGATGGCTGTCATAGAATATGCTCGAATATTCAACATAAGTGAACATATTAATTCAGTAATATAGATATAGTCTATACAACTACCCTATACACTCATAGATACGTATATATATGTGTGTGTGTGTAAGTGTGTATGTGTATGTATGTATATCTATGTATAGATATATATATATAGTAAGAATACCAAATCAGTTTAATAAACTTACTATCAAAGGAAGGAAAGCGAATAAAAACACTTCCAAATCAGTAATGAGTAAGATGATGTAAACTATGGAAATCAAGTCAAAGGAAATGCATTTAATCAAGGACAACGCAAATAACAATAACACCAGCTTTCTTTTTAAGAGGTACCTACTTAATCATCGAATACACAGAAAAAAATGAAACAGCTGTTGGTGGTATAACAAACTTCTTTGTGTCTTCTTGTATTCGTTGCACCCAAATAAACCCGATAATTCTCCAATAGCTGTCACAAAAAATGTATACATGTTAAATAATAATACCAGGTTACAACTGGTTAGAAACAGTGGAAGATGACATAGTGTGAGGCGTTGTAGGCTACAACACTCAAATCTGCCTTTGTTTCGGAGACAGCGTATCCCTATAGTTTCTTCAGATACCTGAAAACCCAAGATTCATCTTATAATTCCCACACTACGATTTATAACTTGCCGGTATCGTTTGTGTTGTTATTCCTATTGCGTTTATTTTGATCTGATATTCACAGTTTGTATAACTCCAGAATACATATATATGTATAATGTTTCTATTTTCATGTTTTCATTCAGTTTCGTAACTGTGTTTTTGCAGAATTTATAAGATTCGTCAGTACCTGGGATTAAAGTTTGTTTCATGTTAAGTTTAGTTAGTTTTACAGTTAGCGAATGCAGGTCCAACGTTTACGTTACATATAGTTTACACTCAATTAAAAGTAGAAAACGCTGTTCTGAAAATAGAAACAAAATTTTTTACTATTATTTGCAAACGGTAATCATATTAATTCTAATAATTACTGTTTTTTTTTCTTTTTTGGAGAGAGGGGTGGATTTTCTATCCCTGATAAGTAATGTGCTACCTTACAAATATATTTGCGGTCAAATGGGGGCCGTAAACATGATGCAGCTTCCAAATGGTGAGAAAGATAATGAACCATTCTGGCGGTTTATATGTTATAACACATAAAAGCTTCAACACTAAAGAAGTCACTTCTTCACATTCTCCTGAATGTTAACATTTTCTGCATGTAGAGAAACGTACACCACCAATTATTTAATTAATTTAGTATTTAACGTAAGGAAAAAAAAATAAGAACATAAAATTAATTGAAAACTTCTACTCTCTCTGGGTTTTAACAGCTAGAGTGGTATTTACGGGCTTATATTGTGAACTTAATTAATTTAAAGGTCTTTTTTGTGAGGTGCACCGGCATTGAACTTTTGACATTACATAAATTGCGTGTATATTTCTACAAGAACACCGTACGTGCTGACTGGATAATAAGTACTGCTGCAACACAGTAATTAAATGTTGATATTTTTTTCAAAACTCACATCAGGAATTAAATCCTAAAAGTCAGATTACTTCTGATTTTTCAAAGAAGTAATTTTCAGTACTCGATTTGTACATTATGATTCTTTTTCAACTCAGTGACGGTTTAAAATAACATTAACAGTGTAAATAAATTACAAGCACAGTTTTAAGGATTATTTTCGAAAGGAATGATTTTTTTGTTTGTTTTTAACACAAAGCTATACAATAGGCTAAAAGTATTATCGACACAGTGTTATAAGTTACCGGTGAGCCATTGGAAGGGTGTTTCACGATGACTATCTGCACTCAGGGATCAAGCCCCAAATTTGAACATTATAACATTATAAATCCTCGAGGGGAGGGGGGTATTTCAGAAAGGTTAGCCGATGCTAGATTAAAAGGTGTTATATAACGAGCATTCTTTGGATACCATTGCTTAGTTACTGATGAAACACAAATAAGGACATTGGGATTCTCGTTAGAAACTTTGTAAAATGAATGTGACAAGATGACAATCATCAAGTCTGAATTATTAAGGGAAGAAGGATATGTGAAGAGGCACGTGAAACATTTCTTTCAGGGATTACTAATAACGTGGAGCTGGGTGGCGGTTATATATTTTAAATTGAAGAATTTTGCTAAAGGAAATAAATTCACTGGTATGTGGATTTAACCTTTGTTTTGTTGGGGTCATTACGAATTCACAAAGACAATTTGGTCAACAACTTCATCATTTTTGTAACTTTGTAATATTAGAAAATTTCCACGTCTATTATAAATATTTATTTTGAACCTTTTAAAGGAAGAACGAGACTGTAAGTACATTATCATTTTATATAATACTCTGTTGCGTAAGATCAACAAAGGACAATCTTATGAACACACAAGCTTGACTCTTTAGGTTAAAAACACCTATTTTGATTATCAAATGTGTCTCTGCTCAATCCTAGTTACCTGAAGAATGACTATACAGTAAGTTTCTTTTGAAAATATTGTTAAAATTTGAATATGCAAAAAAGACATCTATTAAGTCTGTTCTTGTTTATTATCTGTATTATTATGTTCAAGAGAATATATAATCAGGTTTAGCAACATTATATATTTAGTTGTTAAAGGTGGCTTGAGTTGTTCGACGTCAGCTTTTTGTGATCATTAATAACAAACATAGATTACTTCATATAAGACATTTTGAAGTAATTTAATTTACAAGGTGAATTACGACGTATGATTCATGAAAGATAACGTTTAATAAGATTTAAGATTACTTTAAAGCAGCCCAATAAAGGATGATTGTTTTTACTACTTCTACTATGGAGAAAGTACGATTAGGTTTAGCTTCGTATATTTTGATATCCATTAATTATTAAGATAATATTTTGATTAATATCACTTTGTAATGCGCAAACTCAACACTTTTGTTTTCGTGAGCTAATTGGAATTATTATGACTTAAAGTCAAAAGACATTCGCGATGCTATTTATATAAGAAATTAGGCAAAATTATCCTTTCAGTAATTTACTAAAGAAAAGTGACTTATCTTAATCATATTTTGACCTCTGACTCTTTTACATATATGTTTTAAAGTAGTAGGTTACCAAAGAAATTAACCTGTGAACGAGATTGTTTTAAGTACTTGAAGTTATATATAGAAACTCTACATCATGTGCTGATCTTATGTTTCAATTATTTGCCATTTATTCTTCAGAAAACATGATAAATTGCATGTAATCAATGTGCAAAACATTTTCAAATTTTACTAAGCATATCATCGACACAATTTTACATTCTTTTCCTGGGCTGTCGAAACAAATGTGAATCTTAGGTGAGCATATAATGTACTTTAAGGCTATTTCTCCCTATGTTCTTTCCTTGGAATTTGTAACTAAAGTGTTTACAATTGTCACGTTCAGTTTATTGCCCGAAAACCTTTCCCAATAAAAATAATTAATGGAAACTATATAGAAGTAGACTACCAGTTGTATGTCAGGTGATTTGAGGACTGTGAACATCCAAAAACGAGTACTGCATACAACAACGTAACGATTACCGCTTGAAATGTTTTAATGTGTTTATTTAAGGATGTATAAACAATTATTAGTTCGATAATGGTAACTACTGAAAAAATAAGATACAGTGCCTTGCAAAAGCTATTACCCCTCCCCCCGTGCTTGTAATCAATGTTAGTTATTTTCTTGTGAAAAACATCACTCAAATGGCCAGAAATATCTATTATATTAATCTCAGACCAGTTTTTTAACAATTACAAAGAACAAAAGGTGCATTGTTACCCAGTGATATAACACCAAAAATCTTGAAAACACATGTTGCAAAAGTCTTCACTTCCCTCAACTTTTACCATCGTTGATTTAAGTTTACCTCACTACCCTGCTAAAGTAAATACAAGTGGCTCTGTACAACTCTACCAGATATCAAAGTATATTATGGGGCCATGTGAAAAAATACTTTAGATCATATAGAGTCATCAGTATTGGTTTAAGAAGAGTATTTTGAAAGTTGAAAATTGGTTTACTGTTACATATTGAGAATGATGAGAAAAGAACTCTCTACAGAAGGAGTAGTAAGGAGAAATAACAGAAGCATACCTTGAGTAATTTGTTCTTTTTGGAAAATATCTAAAAATAAAAACAGGAATATTAGTAATACTGCTTCTTTCGACTTGACTACTTTCTATACTTGATAAAAGAAAAGAATCACATATTCGCCTAGTGAAACAAGTGAATTATTTGACAACAAACGGTCGGTATAAGTGAAAATAGTTGAGCGCATAATAGCCATGTTTATCTTTATTGGATAAAAGTGAGACATTTCATAAAATTTCAGGCCTAGCAGAATACGTTTCCAAGTAAAGGCTGTGTAAGTAAATGTTTTCAGTCTTGAGTAAATGGGCTTTAATTTCTTATATTTTTGTTAGCAAAAGTATTGTTTGATTATTTGTTTTACAATATTCGCCCAAAGCTTCACAAAGTGTTATCTGCACATAGCCGTCCCCAACTTTGAACTGGTGGACTAAAGGGAAGACATTTGATCGACAGAACCCCCTGTAAACTCTCGAAACAATCTTATTTGAACGAATAGTGGGATCTGACGGTCGCACTTATAACGTACACCTGGCTTCATATTGCGTCAACGAGACGTAAGAAATGAATACTCGTACTCGCAGCCAGAGCTCACTAACAACTTGGCCACACTTGGCTCATGTGACTTGTCTATGTTGCTTAATATTAACATATATGTGGTCATTGAACTAGAGGGAACAGCACAGAGATATTTTCGATGTCATCTCTCAAGTAATCCAACATCTAGTGAATGCTCTAATGTGGGATTTTGCTAGGCCTACTCGGTGATGTTCAAGGCTTAACAGGTAATCTACAGAAATATAAAATCCAAGGGAAATTTATTAAAATGCACTCTCTAAGAACGTTTGTGGCTTTTTTGTATATTATTCATTCCACTGTAATATAAAATGCTTAAGAGAAAGTAGTACTCTCAGCGATACCTGTGCACTGAAAATTGAAATCATCCACTGAGGTAAACACAAACACACACACATATATACATCATAAATATTAATGGAATCTTATTTTTATAGATTTCTTTATTTTGTAAGTATTTTTAAAACCACAATTCATTTCTCTATTTGTTAATTTATTCCAGCTAAGAAAGAAAAAGTCAACACTCTGATAACGTAGGTTGATAATTCTGTTTTATTTCAATTTTAAACACAATAATATTATTATTAACCCACCAAATTATCAGTTCTTTTTATATACTGTTACTACTAGTAGGGTCCATATATTGTATCATTTTGAGTAAATTATATTTTCACCTGTTAAAACCACATGGCTGAAAGTACATATTTTTATGTAAAATACAAAGGGGACTAATTAGTGAAAATTTCCCCTTTTTATTTAGTTTACATAATAATCGAAAATTGATATTCACGGAGTTAACAAGGATTCTTAAATTTCCGAGTTATCGTGCAAATAGGCATATAAAGAAGCCTCATCTAATGCCAGACTGATGCACAATTTTGCATATTTCGCTCATACATCTACCAACTTCATACAGTAAGCCCGAAAATCCTCTTTTCTCAAAAAGTAGATTTATAATGCTAAACTTATTTTACAACATAGGTTGAGCGTGTGATTTTACAATTACCTCTTTCTATTTATTTAGAGAGAAATCATAATCCTGTCAGGATATTGTATTTAAATGAAAAGTGATAGATATAAATGTGTTTTCGAAATTTACTTAGGAGAATAACTTCTGCTAACTCCTAAATATAAAGTTTATTTTCTTAATTGCCGAATGTATCTATTTAATCTTCGTCTATTTTTTCACTAACTTGTTAGGACTTACAAGTGCACTTTGAAATGTTTAAACTGAAATGATAATAAATCGTAACCAATTTAAGAAAACGGCCATACCCATGATGATGCACAGAAGTAAATACATCTTAATTAAGAAATAAACTGGGTCGTAAACAAGTGATCAACGTTTAGTATAACAGAACAGGACATTATTAAACACCACAGGGACTCCAGTGTGTGACAGTAATTCCAGTGTTAACAGCTTTCGTTGGAATTATTCTATCCAAAATACAGCTGTTTTCCGACTAAACCTTTCCTGTTTCTGATACAGCTTGATGTGTGATCAAAGTTTAGGGAAGCAAAGCACTTCCAACTGATATTTCCGCGTGAAAAGCGAGTTTGATTTTGATCGCCGATCCCCAAGCTACACGTATTGAACTTTTCTGTCCTACGTGGCGCCGGTTTTAAGAGGCTACAGGCAATTTGTCAGGAATTACCCTGTGATCCCATCTAACATGTCAAAGCAAGGCAACAGAGTAAGATGGGTTTCAAATTCAGATGGGAAAAACAGTAATCTTGTTCACGCCTGTTTCCACAAAATCCTCGGAGTTCAGCGAGAAACATGCGGATAAGTTTCGATCAAGCGCAGTTATTCTGAAGCCGTAGGAGAAGGGTAATTTACAAAGTGTCACTGAAAATAATTATTCTTGAGACTAACTTTTTTTTAGATTTATATATTACGGATTTATAAACCCTTCCCTTTCTTTATTTCAGAATTTACAAAGTGTCACTGAGAGTAATTATTCTTGAGACTAACTTTTTTTTTAGATTTATATATTACGGATTTATAAACCCTTCCCTTTCTTTATTTCAGAATTTACAAAGTGTCACTGAGAATAATTATTCTTCAGACTAGCTTTCTTAAGATTTATATATTACGGATCCATAAGCCCTCCCTTTATTTAATTCCGAATTTTGAGCATGCATATTTTGTGGTGTGATGCTGATTTACTAATACACTAGCTTCCTAAGAAGAAGAAGAAAAAAAAAAACACACCCTTAATTGTGAGATAGTCAGTGGGATTCTTATTTAACTGTAACATAATTAGTTAGTAGGTGTAAAATGCCTAATCATGGCTTTTGGAGACTCATTTTTTTGTTTGGTTTGGTTGTTGTTAAGCGCAAAGTTATACAATAGGCTAACCTGATTTTAGTGTCCTAAGCCTGCCGATTACGGTTGAGCCACTGGGAGATTTTAATCTCTTGTAAATAACAAATATATTCACATAGTGAACTCCTTAGAATACCTTACCGTGACATCTGGGATAATTAATATCTTGCAAATGACAAAATATCTTCAGATAACAACTTTACATTTTCTTTGCTTCTTTTAAGAAACTTATGGCATTTATTTTAAATTTTACTTCGAATAAACACTTAGCCAGTCAGATTCTGGCAAATTAGATTCGATGTTAAGAAATTAGCAAAATGTAGCCATATATTGATAACATGATTATTTCACACTCAAAATAATTGGTTGAGATTTTCTATTCAAATAAATTTAATTTAATTATTCTCCATATCGATATATGTTTTTTGTGGGCTAGTTGGGGCTAGAAGCTAGCTGCCCAGATAGTGAATCCGAGGGCTCATGGTTTGTATATAGTTGTCGCAAAACACGCTCCATACTTCGATGCCTTGGGTGCGTTATAAGAATGACAGTCAAATCTCACAACTCGATCAGGCAAGAGTAGCCCAAACGTTGACGGTGGGTGCTGTTGATTAGCTACCTTCTTTTTAGTCTATCAGTTTAGAATTAACTGCGTTCTCTCCAGTCCTTTAGTTAAAAGGTAAGGACGACTATGCACAGATAGCCCTTGTGTAGATTTGCGCGAAAATTCTAAAATAAAAATCAAACAAACCGTTTCAATGCATTCTTAGGCGTTGAAATAGATTCTAACGTTATCTGCTGCTGCTAAATGTGTCCAATAAGAAGTTGGCGTGTTATTAAAATGTAATACAAAATTGTCCCTAATCGAAAAGGAGTTAATGAATTTCACGCAAACGTCATCTTAACATACCGAAGATCTTCGAAAATCAAAATTTCCATTTCCAAGACATTAACACAAATACAAAATTTACATAAAAAATCATATTTTTGTTTTTATGATGTATCCGTGAGGTACAAAATATACTTTTCTACAGTCCTAATAATATTTCACACGAAAAATGTTATCAGGAATTAAACAATTTCCATGCACATATAACTGTAAAGTTTGGTTAAGTTTGCACTAGCAGCTTTTATAAAAAAAATACTTTTTTTTCAGGCTGCTCTTTACCAGTTGAAATCTAACACAGAGACGCGAGCACCTAGATGTGAACAGACATTATGATGGGATGGGGAGAAAAGAAAGACGATTATATTTATCATTCTATCCATATACGGTCATAGTAAAGGGAGTTAATTATTTTTTAATGACTAGGATGAAACGCAAGAAGTACACATGAAATGTAGTATTACAACAGTTTTTTTTTCATACCACTAACCATCAACCACATTTTAGTTTGGCTATAAGGTTAAGTTGTCTTATGGTGACACCTTTGTACCCTACACATGCTTTTTTCATACCTTTAGCATGGTGTATAAATGGTTTAAGGGGATAAATTTTTTTTCTACTCGGCTCTTTGTACAGCTGTGTTTAAATTCAATTCAAATAACTCAGAATTACTTGGTGTCTCTTCTCTCGTTACTGTGCGTGGCAGTTTCCTTTCCTTTTGTATATACGCCATTTAGACAGAATATTAACACGCTGTTTTACCATCTATAATTAGGCCTGTCTTAAACAGAATGCAACGCGAGTTTCCTGGCACTGGTTAAATAAATTTGAAACATACAATAAATATGCTTATAGAATCAAATTGTATTAAAAATACAAATGGTATAAAATGTACGAAATGCAATTGTCTCTTCTTTTTTATTTTGCTGTGTACCTACAGAACAAAATTGATATATACAGGGATTTTTTTACACTTATTTTGCTTTACAAATATAGTATAATACTCTATATACTGACTAAATAAGCTTCTTGAGACGTCTTTTAATATAACATAAATAATTCTTGATAAATAAACTGGTAAAGGTCCTTTAAGTGATTTAATCATTATGTTCTGTTTACAAGTGTAGAAGGTTTCTTCGGTGGGTGGCACATTATATAACCTTCAGAGTAAGCCATAAGTGTTGTAATTGTTATCATAATGACTTACGTTTTACTTGGCCAAAACAGGGACAATTCCTGTACAAAATATACCAGTTGTAGTAAGAAGTAAATGTTTGTTTTAGATTTTTTTGGCAAAGCTACAAAAAGGGCTACCTGCATAAAGCCAGCGTCCATAATTTTGAACTGTTAAACTAGAGAAAAGGCAGCTAGTCAACAGCACCCACCGCTAGTTATTTAGCTATTCTTGTCTGACCAAATAGTGGGATTTGACTGTTACTCTTTTGGCGAATCCACGTCTCAAAGTGCGGAGCACGTTTTTGCGATAAAGGGCCGGCAGTCACGAACACTCTGATTTACAGTCCAAGCATGTTAACCATTAGACCACACTCGGCCCAGTGATAAATGAATTAGTTACTTCAAATTAGAGTAAGAGTTACACTTATGAAATACAGTGAGCACCTTTAACGTTTATAGAAATTCATTTTGAAGTTAAACACTGCGTATCAAATATAAATAGACCTTAAGTTTATATCTTTGTTTTTCTTTAAGTGTAAAGCTGCGCAATAGGTTATCTATGCTGTGCCCAACTACAGAATCGAATCCCAAATTTCAGCGTTAAAAGCTCTCGAGGTTATCGTTGAGTCACCAGCGAGTCATTTTTGTTCTTAATATATTCCTTGAAATAATTTACAATCACGTTTTAAATGTTCACTCCTGTGTATCTTTGAGGAACTGAAATGAAACATTTTTAGACAAGTTATTTTTTTCAATTAACTCGTTTTGCTCCTTTTGATCATTTGTTTCTTTCTTTAATTACATTTTTCAAACAAATTGAAATTGCTTTTTTGTTGTTATCGATACTTTTTTAAAGGTAGATTTATTATATTGGCGAGTACGTTTTTGATATTTATTTACTAGAAATTTGTAAAACTACCTAACATTCCTTACTCCCAGTCTCTACTCTTTACGGGTTCTTAGCTATAGGGGATGTACTAACGTCTTGTAAAATACTGGCAGCGTTATTCGATTACTAAGATCAAATGGTATGATGCACAACCCCAGTATTAAAGCGGCTTTTCATGCTAGCCCGAGGAAATTAAAGACAGACAGCTCTAGAGAAAGTAAAAGCTTTCTTTCTTAGGGATCACTCCGGAAATAAGTAACAGGATTTAGTGACAAGGTTACTTGCTTGGTAGAGAATACAAGTTAGCTTTTCCGGAGCTAAAAGGGAGATCCGAATCGACGTGAAATAACTGATAGCCAAATCTTTCTAATATGGTGGTATCAGCTTACTAAAACGAGCTCAAATTTCATAGCATGTGGTCGAAACATTTTGCGGACTGGCAGATGAGTAACGTTTTCTCATCCTCTATCGAATTCCCGCGAGATTTCGGATTTGACTTACATTTGAAATAGAAGTTTATTCGAGTTGACATCACCAATTCTTATCTATAACAGTGAGCTGTAAAAAAATAATACAAAAAAAGGAATAGAGAAAATGGAGTTATAAAATTGATGGACTGAAGCACTATACATTAATGTTAAGAACTAGCTTGGCAGTTAAATGGCATCAAAGAGGTTTCGATATGTAGTCAATTATATGTGCACAAACAAAGCTTACTGCGTTAATCATACTGAATGTCAAATTAGTCCATTTTGAACGGTACACTTGCACAACTCGGTCTATTTCTGGTCATGCCTACAGTTCGCAAGCAAATTGAGCTGTAAATATCTATGAACTTATATTACAACATTCATACAAATGTTACTATTACAGCTTCTTACCGTACAACCTTCTTATTGTAATAATCCATGCTCACTGGATATTATAGATCCAATTCTATTTGTTGTTTTGTGAATTTAGGCTTACCTGGTGTTACTACAAACAAGGCTGCGAATATATAAAATCCCAAATATTGATGTATTTTCTCTCAAAATTATAAATATGATAACGAACAAGGACTTGTAGTTATTTAAAAAATACAAGCAAGAGGGTAAAAAAACAGCTGTTTGATAAAAAAAATCGTCGGCAGTTTATTAGATTTATGTATAACATGTCCTCAAAACTTTTAAAATTTACTGGTGTCTCAGCAAGGGTTCTACGACATTTCACTGCCTGTCATTTGACTGCCGTAGTAAATGACTGCCTGTACATTTTACTGCCGGCAAAGGGATGCACCAATTAATTATTTCATTTTAAGATGTTCTGCATGTATATAAATTATATTATCGAAATATTATAAAATCAATCATTATCATGTCAAAAAACCTTGAACACGAAAATTACGCCAGTGGTAACACTACGTTCCAAGAATGGCTTTTACGTCATGTTGTTTAGCAACAACCTAATATTGTTGTTAGTCTTTGCACTAAAAGTATAAAATGAAATGTATAGACAACGAAACTGAAAAAAAAATAGTTGCTGATTTCTTAATTTAGTCTCCGTTGATTAAAGAGGTTTATTTTTTTATTAAAAACATTGGTGATATAACAGAAAATAGCTTAATTCAGAAACGATTGAAGTTTAAAATTGAATCGATATTTTTACTTTCATTATAAATGTCATGCACTTGGCTCTAGGCTAGGTGATCCCACACTACGTCTTTACTTTCGGCTTATTATACCAACACTCACTACACTTATAAGGTTTCACGGCTCCCTCACCCCCTTTCACACCTGTTACTATAATCGTAATGGACAGACAGTAATCGAACTATACTATCTGGATAAATGCATTTTAGCTTTTATGACTCCTTCTATTTGGAGAAATGAAGAGCGACGTGACGTGACACACAGACATTTTTGTACATAGGTTAGATTTGTTATGCAACTACAAGGATCATGATTCATTAAAAAATTGCACACGCCTAACACCGATTGAAAGGAAACAGCTGACAATATACAATGAACTGCATACCCAACACAACGATTGCCACAAATAGAATGTTAAATGCTGTATTATCTTACAAAAGAATTATGGCTTTTTGCAACAATTTCTGAAAAATATTTAATATTTTTGAAGTGAGACTGTTGTAACAAGTTTGAATGAAATATGTGTCAAGGATAGCAGGTTGGTGCCTTATTTCCAAAAGCAATAATATTAACGTTGAAAGATCCCGTATGAAAAAAAAATATATTTTGGTAAATTATGGCTCAAATTACAGTTTGTTAGCCTGTGGTTACACAGACACCACGATATTCTCCAACCAGCTTAAGACATTCTGCTTGATTACACGCTGGAAAATTGCACTTTTCTGAAAGTCATTGGTGGATTTCAGCTCTATAAGGGACGGAAGGTGACGAAATTCAGTTTCGTCTATGGTAGCTTTCTACTGATTCCCCAAGAGTCTACAGACAGGTTGGTCAATTACCTATCACACAAGTTATTAGTAGGTATGGATGAAATGGAATTCCTCTATATACATTTTTCTAGAGATCACCCCTATTAATGAGGTAATAAGTTGTAAAGTTGTTTCCCTAAGCAACTAGTCTCAGCGCTTTACGTCATCCCTTGGATAAAGTTTTCCCTCAGAGGAGTAAGAGATAGCACTCATGTGAGTGTGTATATATATATATATATATATATATATATATATATATATATAGTTACGTTACGTTAAGGAAGTACGTAAAGTTTAAAGGTATTAGTTTA
>NW_013665870.1:650760-662471 GCF_000517525.1 Limulus polyphemus | reverse complement strand
CGTACGTTTACGTTACTCCTTACCGTCGGTAAGTTTAAACGTTTTACCTTACGTACGGAGGAAGGTAAGAAGAAGTACACTACTACTGTGTAGTGTAGTATATATATATATATATATATATATATATATATATACATATATATGTTCTTAGGAAAAGCAATTTAAAGAGATAGTTTATGCTTATATTAAAGTAATTCCATGAATACGAAAATATTTTTACAACTATATTATCTCCTAATTCTAAAATAATCCACAAATACTTGGGAAAAGCACAAAATAATGTACCAGTCTTTTCTTGTTGTTTTCAGTCTCGAAATAAAAATACAAAACGACTTATTGCTTACCAGAGGTTATTTTAAGGAATTTTCAAAGCTACACAAATCGCAGGTTGAAATGAGTACCATATTTCAACGTTCTCCAGAGATGGCTGAGCATTGTTTTATGTATTTATTTATTTATGTCTGTTTGCTTTTTGGGATGTAAAAGTCGATTTTTGCGCATACTGAAAAATGTTAGTAAGATCATACATACTCTGTTAGATTAGATAATCATGAATCTTTTGTTAAAATTTTATCTAATGATGCTTAAATCTACATCATTTTGTAGCGTCCATTATTATAGATAAAATGTGACGTACATTTTTAGAGAAATGTTTGTGGTTCTGCAGGCTTGCTGTATTTACGTGCAAAATTTCCAACTGCATATTGAACTTTTAGAACTACAAAAAGTTATGTGAAATATAAGAAAGAATTATTAAAAGCTACCTAATATTATTTTCAACCATCTTCTTTGGGTATAGTTTCTAATAAGATATATTAAATTATGACATTTACGAACGTTAATTTTATTCCTTAAAATGTATCTAATTTATTTACATTTTGTTGTTTTTCAACTTCATTTCTAAAGATAAAATTAAACGTACACTGTGCATTTTGACATAAATTTCATTTCAAAGATTAGACACTGTATCTGTGGTGCATAAGGTTCTGTAGGGCCACGATGTAAAATTCTAAAATGTCTCCGTTTCCCTAATGGTTTGAGATAAATTGAAATCTTGCGTAAAATTAATTATTTGTTTTGTGTATTGAAACTATCGTAATAATCAAGGAAAGATCAAATAAGTTTAATTAGCTTAATAAAATAATTCAAATTTGTTTTATGTTTTGTGCATTTATAGAAATAATTCATTAAAAGTTAAATGCTTTTCTGGACCCTTTAGTAAAAGTTTAATCTTCTCCTACGAGATTTCACTGTTTGCAGTTAAATTTTAAAGTAATATACTTTTTATGTTGTGATCAATAAAATGTAAGTGAAAATCAAATACCTTGAACTTACTAGGCCCTTCTTCTTCATGTCTCTTTGGTTCATTTATATATTTACGAACAAGTTTTATTCTTGACTGTCATTAATCTTATTTGACATAGGTATTTACTACAAGTTACCGGTTCTTTAAACAAATGATACCATAAAATAAAAATAATTAATTACAGCTTACGTATATGAAAACTAGAAGTGTTACTCATCCCACTGACAAGGTAGCTAGGCCTATAACTCATCGGTTTAGAATCAATCACACAACTGAATCGAACTAAATCCTTAGAATTTGACTTTTGAGGAGAGGAATAGGAAATATTATCTTTCAAATTATGTTTCATTTGATGTTGTAGCTGTTGTACTTACGTCACAGTTGTTGTACATTGGTAGAAGTTCCCTTCCATTACATGCATCGTATCTAATTTCGTTCTTAGGCCTACTTTAGCTTGCTCTGTACGCCTAACGTAGGCTTAAGCTCGAAACTGATCACAATACTTGTGAAAGTTAAAATAAAATAGAAAAATAATTCTTCTGGCTTAAGGCCGAAACTATTCACAATATTTCTTTTCTTTTTCAAGAAACTCTCAAAACGGCTCTGAAATCCAATATTCACACTGATTTCAAAGATTCCAGAAAGCGACTATAATCTCTCAGACAAGGCGCTCTGGGCTTCTATGTTTGAGAGGTATGAATTCCCTGGAACTTACGAGAAGCGTAATTTCTGCTCATAGTGTATGCACCTGTATCAGGATACCTAAGGGAAATGCGCTTTAATTTTATCCAACATATTCGAATGTGTTCTCCATCATTATAGGTATTCACATGTGTGGGAATTTCAGTTTTAGCATTTGAGGTAATATTCAAAGAAGGTATATTTTACAACATAAAAGTGCATTTTTTTTTGCTACTTATCCCTTTTTCTGCTAAGCGCCCTCACTTGGAAACTTTGCAATGTTTAGGAAATTCGAGGATGTTAGATCGATCACACTCCTTTCTGTAAAATGACGTCATGACTAGATTTAAGAAAGTTACACAAACGTTTGTGCACCTACCCAAAGCTAACTACAACCGAGGTAAAAATTAATTAGGAGAAATGGGTTACGCTATATAGCAAAAAAATGAAGGGAAATAGCCGTAGGGATTATACAATAATTAAGCAAGGAAATAAAAGATGCCCATGTATTAATATCCGTAGTTACTCAAATTAACAGCCGCTGTTCTATAATTGAAAACTTCAAAATATTTTATGATTTCTAAAATGCTACTAGAGGAGGAGATTACATTTGGCTAAATGACAGTTCGTTTATTTACGTGAATTGTTATCCATCTTTTAACATGAAACCAATGGTACTTTGTACAAGCATATGGATAACGTATCTTAGAAACCACTAAAGGGATATTTTTACCTGTTCAAGTGTGGTATTGTAGTAATTCAAGTTAGCTTAAAACATAACTTAATAAACTAACAAAACTGACAGAATGGAGTCCTTTGCAAGTGTCGTACCACAAAAAGAAGGCACGTTTAGACACTGGTTTCAAACTTTCAGGGATTTGCTAAACACCAGGAGGGGTTCTGGTGAGCAGTCCAGTTGCTACCTCGTAGGACAAAGCTCTTGAGTTCATACATAAAGGACAAGTCTGGTGATGAACAGTACCTAGCAGTTAATTATAAGGTCACCATGGCGACTCATCTTCAGGATATTAAGGCTAGCTGGTATAAAAACTGCTACTACAAATATGCTACAAGGTATCACATTAGCTAATCTGTTGTATAGTAAGGGTATCTGGCATAGAGACTGTAACTCAACAACAAGTTATAAGAAAACGTTATAAGTGACAAAGAACAGCTTTGAAAATGCTGTAAAAGTGGTGAGAAGTCCAAACTTAAGCAACATGCCAGTCGTCTTGTTCCCACAGCAACAACATCCAGGACGAATGCCCGACAGCTAGAGAAATGATGACTTGTGAAACTGCATGAGACATTTATTTTCAACGTAAGAATAAAACTTAGGCAGTGACTGCGTCAGCCTCTGATGCTTTGAAAGTTAAATTAAGTACTGCCATTGATCCCACAGATGCTATCGCGTCTTCAAGAAACAAAATACATCAATATGTACAATATTTACTGAGGAAGAAAACCAAATTGTATATTAACTGAAATTGATCGCTTTAATATACTGAAAAGTTTGTTTCAAGTTTCAGATAGGAGTAATTTCACTCAGAGCGACACTAATAACAGGAGATTCAACATGATAATTACTGTTACGTAACTATAATCTCTAACTACTGAAGTTGTAATAAAGAAAAACTGAACAGAAACGTACAATCACAATAAACAATAATTACATAAAACAAACACAGTTAAAATGTATACTCAACTGGTCACAAAGGACAGTTTCCTTCACTGACGAGTTAGTACAAACTCAGTAATCTCAATTTCCAAACTGAATCTTTCAAGATTATATCCTGATCTACTCTACTGACATAGTATTCTAGAATGAATAAGCCGAAAACTTGTTCCAGTTTGAAAAAAATCTCACGTTAGATACTTAACTTCTTAACATCAGACTTACCTACAGCAGCTAGCACTACTCATGTGATTGGTCACTACCTCATGAAATACAAGAGAGAACATTACCTCCAGAGATTACCTGATCTCCAGTGGAAAATATATTGTTTTAACTTCACATACCATAGGTGACCTTACAATTATTTTTAATATAAGAATACTAAAGGTAAATGACACTGAACAATGGACAGCTAAGATGAATTTAACGACATGATTGACCAACGTGGTGTGAAAACAGCACAAAATCCTAAGTTTGGAAAATTTTTATATACAGGAAGGGAGAAAATCCCCTAGCATATTTGTATACGACACAAGATTGTTCAATCCTTGGTATGGCCACTCTAATGGAGACATCCATGAATTTAAGGAAAGCAGATAACATTTCTTCAAGGAATGAATGATACGACACTTCGTCATGGTATTGTTGTTTCTCTAATTCACCAGAAAAGACATACATTCAATATCCTGACAAATTACCTGTGGTTCACAACCTAAGCACAAAAAACAAACATTATGGCTTGCATGAAGGAGAAGCCAATATCCAACGATTTTATTTAATACAAGAAATTAGTACTAGCAATCTCCAGTTTTTATTAAAACGACATGACCTCCAGTTAGGACTTCTTTGCCCATTATAACATCATCTATGGCAGAATGGTTCCTCTGTATCTATTCGAGATGAAAACTTTACAGAAAACAAACCACGCAGTATGGAGAGAATGCAAGAACGGATGCTTTATTTTTAACACGAACTAAGTTTTCTTGCTAGGTTGAGAAAGGATCTGATAACCCGTTGGAATGAAATGAAACTTGAGTACTTTATTTTCCTACTGTACGATTCAGGCACTTTTTTGAAAGATGTAATTGAACTTCTTCAGAAGCTGTCCAGTAACAAGCAGGCAGATGGAGAAAAAATACATCCTACAAAAGGACCAATGCTCCAAATGCTTCTAAGAACCTATTACCAGGCTGTGAGCTGGAAAGCAGATCACTGGCAGACTTACCTTCATCAGAGATGTGCCAATGTGCGAATGATAAAACTAAGTGCCAAAATATTGTGCAGTATAATCTTGCATCTGTACTGGGGACATAGATGCTGACGTCGAGGATGATAAAAATATTTTAATCATAGACATATAGATTAAAGTACACTCGATATCATAGACCTACACGGCTAAAGTTTATGACATGCCTTTGATAAAAAAAAGAAGACATTTCGTGGGGCCTTCCTTGCAATGGCGTACCTGAGCAGTATGTAAATGATTATGAATCGCTATACCGCTGTATGTCAATGCTTAAAATGTGACAAAGTTACATAAAACACAGCTAAATTGTCATAATTATGTAACTTTATTAAACTACAGCCCAGTTGTACTTCAAACTAACTGTAAAAGATGTATTTGAAGTTTGATAGTTGGTGAAGAAAATTTAAACAGACCGTTATTCAGAATTTTTGTTTATCTTTGTCTTTTATAATCTTATGAAAAAAAAACAGCTTCTGAAACCTAATTATTCATTATAATGAACAATTTTAAAATATTTCTAATGAAATTAGAATGTACATTGATATATATAATATGTGTTATTATAGCGTCATTTCTAAAAGCATCTTATTGCAACTAAGATGACACCGTAAATTATCATTTATAGTTCAAACTTTAATCCTCCGCTCCCGAACCCAAATATCAAAAATAAAAAGTAGTTTTAGATATGTGGAATAGTAATGGACACTGTATAAAATGAACACGAGATTCCCAATGGACGACATATGGCCCTACGCTATACAATGTGATTTACGGACTCTCCTTCCAGCTGATTGACCCACACATAATAAACTTCTTGAATTATTAAATTCTACAAACTTACTCTTTCTGGTATAATCCGTTAGGTGATCAATGTTTAATGTGAGCCTTGATAATCTGCATCTTTCATCACTTTCAGGCAATAATGTATGATAAGTATATTTTTTTTTTCTTACTTGCGGCCACATAGAAAACAGCAAAGTATTATATGTTATTATACTAGTTTGTGGTTTAATAACATCCAACGTTTCTTCTATTGTTCTCTCTCAGTATTTAAACACATAGTCCTGTGCTAATTCCTGTGGAATGAGTTCTGTTGTCTATGATTCTGGAATAACATTAGTACAGAAATTATGGTTTGAATTTCGCCCAAAACTACATGAGGGCTATCTGCGCTAGCCATCCCTAATATAGCAATGTAAAACTAGAGGGAAGGCAGCTAGTCATCATCATCCACCAACTCTTGGGCTACTCTTTTACCAACGAATAGTGGGATTGACCGTCACATTATAACGCTCTCACGGCTGAAAGGGCAGCATGTTTGGCGGGACGGGGATTCGAGCCCGCGACCCTCAGATTGGGAGTCAAGCGCCCTAACCACCTGGCCATGCCGAGCCTACACCACAAATTGAACAAGTTATCCACACTTTTCTTTTGAGCTGATAATAAGACCTATTATTCAAAAATCAACCAAATGATTTGAGAATTAAGATGCAGATTTAACACATGGAGTAAAGAAGTAACGCGAATAATGTGAAAGCTGTAGGAAACCTTGTATATCCTGGTTTTGTTTAGTTGTTGTTAAGCCCAAAGTTACACAATGAGCTATCTGTGCTGTGCTCACCAAGGGTATCGAAACCCGGTGTTTAGCATTGTAATCGATTCATCAGACTTACTGTTGAGCCACTGGGGAAATGATAATATGTGAATAATCTTATCATTAATTTAAAAGTAGTTAATGATATCGTTAAATTTTAATTTATAATATATAGACGGTATTTGTATTCCGAATGGGGGAGCCACTGATAGGATAAGTTTAATAAGAATTTGACCATTACTTTTATACTTTAGTATCGTGGATGTGATATTTTGCTACTTTGTATCTCCATATATTCTTATTTGTTAGGCAACAAATAAACGTTGATACGAATATAAAGTCCACTTCCTAAAACAAATAATTTTAAAGTTTCAAGTTGGCGTCTTATCGAATACTTCTCGTTTTAGTTATATCGTATTAGTTTTAGAATAATTACGAAGTTTCTGTGTGATAAGTATTATTTTATACTGTACAAACCTGAAATATATTTCCTTTTATTTTAAACCATTCCCATTTTAATTGTTATTTTCCTGATTGGATATATTTATATAAAATAAGAAACATTCGTTTAGCAAGATTGTAAAGTTTATATATAGTGTAAGATTTTTTTAGGAAGTCATCGAGTCTCCTCTTAAACTCCCGAAACGTGCTGGCTTACATTACTGTAGAGAGCAACTTATTCCATAAGCCAATCATCCTGTTAGTAAAATATAACTGCCTTGACTGAAGCGTAGTCCGACTTTTGCAAATCTTAATGTTGTGTCCTCTCGTTCTATTATCTTCAGAATACAGCACAAAGAAATCAGAGGCTTTTATCCTATCGATCCTTCTGATAATCTTGTGAATTTTAATAAGATCACCCCTTGCCCATCTTTTCTCAAGAGATCTTAAGCCACCCCGATAAGATAACACTTCCATCCCCGGAATCATCCTCGTGCACTTCTGTGAATTATTTCAAGTAAATCAATATTCTTTCTCAGAGAAGAAGGCAAAAACTGTTTATAGTATTCTACGTGAGACCTAATTAATCACTTCTATAGAGAGACAATTACATCTTTAGCCATATTATTGAGTGGGCTCCCATCTATAACATAAGAGTGACCCAAATTATGATAACCCAAATGAATTAATTTACACTTATTATAATTAAAGGTCAGTTGGAAACTATTTGTCAAACATACCAATTGACTCGAGTCATTCTGTAATATCTCAACATCCTAAATACAGCTAGAAGTATCCAAGAGTTTAACGTAATTAGCATACTTTACCAATTTACTAATGATGTCTCTGCTGATATCATTTATGTAGATAGAAAAAGTAATGGCCCAAGCACTACCTCCTGAAACACTCCACTAGTAACAAGGGTCCAGTTTTAAATGGACTTGCTTAATAACAACCTTCTGCTTTCTCTCATACAATCTTCCTTCAGTCTAGTTAACTTGTCTTTGATCAACCCCTACCACTGATAGTTTAATAGTTTACTTCTGTGTGGCACCTTATCAGAAACATTATGAAAATCAAAGAACATTTAGCACACGCCCTTTCCACAAGTTAAAAAGTTAAATCCTTGCCATGCCTTTGGAAGGTACATGGGGCCTGTGCTTTGGAACTCCGGTTTCAAGTAGCACAAGCGGATAAGAATGGTGACCCATTCCACTCGGACGGAACGACAGACCATCGCAGTTTAACTCCCAGCTAACAGGTGTACTTATCATACAGATTGTAACAAGTAGAGTAAAGTCAATTTACGTATTTTAGAAGTAGAAGCAAGAACGAGGTTTAACATCCGTATCTTCAAAGTGTTTTATGAAGCTGATACTTGATTATCAAAACATGCATAGCAAATAGAAAGACGTGTCAAGTAGGTCTACGACACAAACTGTCTTATGTAAGTTGTTCAACGTATTTACAGCTGCAGGTTTGGGTAAGCGTACACTGAAACTATCGGGTTGTCTGAGTGATTAGATGTGCCTTGGTAGGAGTATGCGATTACTTAACCATTATTAATTAGGAGGTTAAAATTGCTTGTTCTTATTCAACACCAAAGGGAGTTGATGTTTGTATCACTTGGTGCTTTACAGAATCGAGCGAATCCGCTTTTGTATTTTTATTATGTTTTCTTGTTTTATGACTATTATTTACAACGTTGCGTGATTGTTTTTAAATCACATGTGTTGTTACTGGTTTATTGTTAAGCGCAAAGCTACATAATGGGCTTTCTGGGCTGTGCTCACCACGGGTATCGAAACTCGTTTTTTAGTGTTATAAGCTATCAAACTAACCGCTGAGCCATTGAGAAGGGAGGCGTTTTATCTCTTTAGTAAGTTAGGATACAATTTTTACACTGCCTGTCGCCACCTTATACTTCTTCTGGGGAACCAACCACTCACGCAATAGCAGGTTAGGGAACACCTCGAATACTTATTTAAAAAAAACTTATTTTTGTGTGAAAATCAACCTCAGTTTCAAAATATCCTAAATCATTTTCACTGTATAATACTGTATTAAGGAGATTTATCAAAATCAAGCAAATCCCAAAACAACTGCCCTGCTACAATTAATATTTGTTTTCAGTTACGAAGGTGCTTGTTGGAATTGCTAGAGTGCTTAAGTATGATTTCATACCAGGAAGAAAAAAAAATGTAGAAGGTTTGTTAGCTTTAGCTGGTTTTGGCTGATTTAAGTAAATACTACTCGTCTGTTATGATATTAAACATTTACGTTAACTTATTAACCTGGTTTACAGGGAGCGCTCGAGTTGTAGAGCGATTTGAGAAGAAAGTGTGAACATCAACTCTTGTTGGATAGCAAACTAAATAACTTGCCCAAATGAGGCAGTTGATAGTATAACTTATCTAATCCAGTTGATCAGCTCTAAAAAACAGCGCCAAAAACCCGTGCTTCAGTTGAAGAAAATACATCAAGTGTATTCATTATGTTTCACGTAAAAGTCAATAAAACTGGAGACAGAATACTATTGTTTGTAATAAGATTTTTTTTTTACTGTTTCAGTTTTAAATATCCAATCCATTAGGTCAAATAAGTTTGGAGAGAAAAAAAAAAAGATATTTAAACACTACAGAGAAGCCGAGAGATGGGGTTAGATTAATATAAGCACTGGTTTGCAAATGCTTAATAAACAAGCCCAGTATAATTTGTTTAAGAGCCAACAAAAGAAAAGAACGTTTTTAAACAAAATGGCAACTTTATTTTTATGTTAAATTGATATAACTTCACAAACACACCATAATGAATTATCATTACCTTCGGTCTAAAAGATACAAATTCCACAACGTCAGAAGAGGTTTGAATTAGCAAAAGTAACGTCTTTATTCACACATATATATATAATGCTTTAACATACCCTTTTGAGACGATTGTATGGACAGTAGTTTTTGTAAAATGAGATATATAATGTTGTACGAAAGTTTCTGGAATCTTGAAAACACCTTAAAGTGTGATAAACTGATTCTATAAAAGTTGTTAATATTTCTAAGTGGATCATTTAGTGATTCAACGCTGTAACTGATTGTACTATATAGAGTATCATATTGTACGCTATCTATTATTTTAAATAAATATAAACAATGGTTATTTCATTCCCAACACACAACTGAAGGCCACCATGTTTTCAGTGGCTACATCTGTAACTGACACACCTCAGGACATCAAGTTTCGGTGGCTACTTTTCTAACTACCACACAACCACAATGGTTATTTCCCCACTCAGCCTTACGCTTTTTTTTCTGAGGAGTTAGCGGTAGTTTAGTGGAAAGTTTGATGGTCAGTGAGCTAGTGATTTTGGAAAGAATTTGATAAAACAACTTACAAAATTTGTTTCAGATTATTACCTAGATTATTTGATAACAAGAAGAAATCTTAGGATAAAGCTTAACCGTTCTCGTGTTTTCATAACTTTGTTAAGAAGTTGAACGTTCTTATATAATATTTACTGTGCGCTCTCAGTATTTTTGAAACAAGAACTGAATCCATGCTTTTAATTTCAGTAATTCAGTTTTTCTAAAGTCTCTTAAATTAGATAGCCCTCGTGGTATTTCACGTGATAATTCTGAAACAAAAAAGCATACAGAGAAGTTAAAGAAACTTAAGGTTAATTAATATTAAAGTTCTTTTACGTCTCTTGTGTATCACCAATAGGTGTCAACTGTCTGAATATTTTTCAATCAGTTAAGTTATAAAACTAAAGAATAAAACTAGAGTTACACGTTTATTGATGACGTTAGAAGTTTTCTGTTATTTCAGCAATATCTGGTATGATGTGTTGTAAATTCAGATCTTAACAACTGAGATATTACACCAATATTTCCTATATAGTTTTCACGTTTCCATATCACGTATCGGTGAAGTGTTCGATTTATTATCAGTCGATTAAAGTCGGTGTAGAATACGTTTTTACTTTCGAACGTCTCACGGGTCTTTCGCATGGGTTTAACAGTCGCGTGGGGAGGTTTTACTGAATGTACATCAATATATCTTAACTCTTAACTTGATAGTCCAACCAATTTCTTTTGACTGCTCTTACCTGTATATTACCCATGTAATGAGTGACGAAGGTAAGTTACAGTTTTGTAAACGACGTTTATGTACGTTATTGTGGACCAAACAGAGACTGATACTGTTCTTGTAAAACTAAAAGTTACTACAAATTATTTCAATGGATTTACTTTTAGGCTGTTATACGAGCTCAGTAAGATTGTTTTTCCCGTGAAATAATAAACATGAAACACAAACGTACAAAACAATTATTGTAAGGATCAGTACCACAGCGCCGCTGTAGCAATGTTTGATAATATATTTCAATAAAACCAATTTAGACAGGCAGTAGATTGGTCTAAGAAGTTTTAAATTTATCAATTCGTTTGTTTCACAGTGGAAAAGGTTACAAGATTGGACACACCAACATCAAATGTTAGGAAGAACAACGACGTGCACATGTGCAGATAAACACAGGCTAGGTTGTTGCTACAAATCAGGGTTTATTTTAACGTGCAGTAGACCCCTACTTGTGCAGTTCTAAATCTAATTTTGTGCAGTACTAAAATTTATAATAAAAATTCCAATGTCATATAAAGAAACAGGAAGCCAATGCATGACCATGATACTGAAAAACAAAAGTACCTTTATTTACTGTTTATATGACAAGAAGTATATTTTTAATTTTACATATGCTGATTAGAACTTTGTTTTA
>NW_013665870.1:634015-650200 GCF_000517525.1 Limulus polyphemus | reverse complement strand
CAATGGCAGTTCGGCTGTATTTGATTCTGGATCAAGACTGTCATCAGCATTCATTTTCTGCGCTTCAGAGAATACACCTTTAAAATAATTTTGTTCCTTTGCTTTGGTTACTTCTCTTGTTCGACGTGCCTTTCTGGAAAGCCAGGTGAGAAAATCAGACCCCAAGTCAATTGGAAGCATATTGTAATGGACGTATAAATAATAATTCTCTGTCTCTAATGACATTCTTGAGCGGTCTATGCTTTTCAGTGCATTGCTGGAGCTGATAAGTCTCTCAACATCTGCTGAATGTGGCTTTGCTGCCAAAATTCTGGTATAAACTCTGGGCAAAGTGTCAAAGTGCCCACCTGCAGCTAAAAACTGGCTGATTATTTTTGACAGGGTTAGGTTAGAGAATTGCCCTGAATCTGTGAAATCGTTGTACTCCATGCCCAAAGCCATAAGATCTAAATCTGGATGCATAAGTTTGTGGACTGTCTCTAGGTTTGCATCCTTTTGAAATTTGAGCAAAGGAACCTAAGTTTCCAAACGCTCTTTGTTAGTGCTAAATCTTTGAGTTAAAAATTCTTTTAGTGCTTTTGTGAGCTCAACCTTGATTGCCAATAAATCGCGTCTGTCTGTAACAAAAAAGATGATGACCTTTTCTCCGCCTTGGTTCATCACTAGTTAGCTTAATTCCTTTCAGCATATAGAAGGATCTCTTATCACTTTCGACTAGCTGTGACTGTGCTTGAAGACTAGACACCCAACCCGCTAAAAGAGGTGTCTTCTGGAGGTTGCCAATATTTGTCTTCATAAGTGTCACCTCTCGTTGAATGTCGAGTAGTGTAATATTATCAGATTGTATTTTATTCTGAAATCTTGAAAATACTGCCAGCACATCGGCTATAAATACAAGCAATTCTAGGTTTGTTTTGTTTGTCAAGAGAGTTTCAAATCTTTTGGCTTGTTTGTCTTGAGACTGCTGCATATACAGTACTAATGCATGCCATGATTCTAGAACAGAATTCACCAGGGAAAATGTGTACTCACTCCAACGAACTTCAAATACTTTTGGAAGGGACAGACATGCTAAATCATTTGTCCTGGCTAATTCTTTCAACTATCGAATTTTCAGACCAGAAGTGTGAAAAAAGGTTGACAATCCACTTAGTTTCTGCAGCAAGTGGCTTACTTCAGAAACTAGATCTGTGACTGACTTCCAAGCTAACTGAGTACGATGAACACCACACCAGATGTTTTAAGTTTTGGGATTTCAGAGTCAATCGAATCAAATAATGCCCACAGACCATTTCCTTCTCCAGTATTAACACTGGCTCCATCAGTTGCTAATGATGACATATTTTGGAAAATATATTCTGTAGTGGGTTCACCAACTGTGTTTTTGCAGGCCGTCTTAACTGCATTAAAAAGTCCTTGTGCTCCCATTATTTCAGGTTCTGCTGCACCTAAGAACACCGTTTCATCTTTCCCAGTTTTGCTAACTAGCTTTGCCATAACAAAGATCTTGTCTATCTGAGTTCGGTCAACTGACCCATCACATCTAAGGAATATTGCTATGGACTGTTCTATCTTGTTTGAAAGCGACGCCCTGTCTGCTTCCACAATACACTTTAGCATCTCCAGGTGGCTAACAGGTGAGACATACTGCAAGTTTTGATCAAGTTTTACCTCCTTAGATTTATCATTAAAGTTAAAAGACTGTGACTTCCTGCTCACCCCCATTCTCATAGGAAAAGAATTTGCAGATAAAGTAAGTTTTTTGCCATCTCCATAAACACGAATGAGCAAACTACCAATCTTATTAGCTAACTCTTCATTAGTTTTTGCAATAGCCTTACCCTTTGAGGTTTCCTTCACCAACTGGGTTTTTGAAAGGCTATCGTATCTTTTCTTAAGCAACACAGGTTTATGGGCATCAGAACTAAAATGGGCTTCTTCAACAGATTCTCTGTAAATTGTGCCAGTATCAATACCAATGGAAGGTATCTTGCGTTTAAAGGTAAACATTTTGACCGTAACCATGTCTTTACTGCATAAATCACAATGAACGTAATGTCGCCCATTTCTATGGATGTGAATTAATACATATCTTACATTTGCAGTACCGGGAGTTCCCTTGGTATTTTCTTCCCCTTTCTGCGATTTTGGCATGTGTTGTCCACTAGAACCGGTGCTGGGCTCAGAATCAGTGGTTGGCATGTCCTGTCCACTGGAACTTGTGCTGGGTTTAGGCTCTATGACTGGCTTGACCTGTGTACTAGTAGTACTGGGTTCAGTATTTTCCCTTTCCCCTCTCTCCTTTGCAGACTGCAGCCATTTTATTAAGTCCATTTTTACGTAAAATGTGACTCAATTTGAATATTCGACAATCTGAAACAAAAACATACTAGTATTACTCTTACGAAATGAACATAACTTGAAATTACTTAACAGCTTCCAACTTAATAGGCTTTATCGTACACAGACTTCACAGGCAAAAAGTAGTGTCGTACGAGTTTCATCAACACGATGGAGTTATGGAACACTAGGATAAAAGCGATCCATTTACTAAATTACATATAATATATCGAATTTACAACTACATCAGGTATTTTAAAATACTTGCCGTACCATGGATGGGATGACAATGAATATCAATTACGGGTGAAGTGAAACGTAAAACTTGGACAACTTGCTAGACCACTATCATTCACAATGAATAAAAACAAATAAAAATTAATGACAACTCTTAAAATCTATAAAATGTTAAAAATAGCCATTACAAATGCTTCTCAGACTCAGAGAATCTCTAACACTGGGTCATGGCACCTACCTTAAAGATTTGTGCAGTTCTAAAATTTCCTTAAAATAAACCCTGCTACAAATAAAAATATGAACAAAATATGAAAGAGGTTTGAATTTCGCGCAAAGTTACACGAGAGATATCTGCGCTAGCCGTCCCTAATTTAGCAGTGAAAGACTAGAGGGAAGTCAGCTAGTCATTACCACCCACCGCCAACTCTTGAGTTACTCTTTCACCAACAAATAGTGGGATTGCCCGTCACGGCTGAAAGGGCGAGCATGTTTGGTGGGACGAGGATTCGAAACCGAGACCCTCAGATTGAGAGTCAAGCGCCCTAACCATCTGGCCATGACGGGCTAAGGTGAAAATGAAAACACCAACAGTTACATCAGGAAAAAAGTAACTTTCACGTCACAACTAGCCAAGAGCTGCCAGTTTCACTGTTATTAAGTCTAACCAGCCCCTAAGAAAGCCGCCAAGAGCTAATTATACCTGTAGATGGGAAATGGTATTTTTGTAGCTTTACAGAGTGTATTTTTTCTTTGTTTGCGTTTGCGATCTACTTTATTAATCCACAAAATTATTTATATTAAACATACGATGAGGAAAAGCCCTTAAAGCCATAAACGAGAAGATTCAGTAAAGTATTAGGTCGTCAAGAAATTAATGTCGCATTTTGGAACACTTTCATTAACCACCCCCCAAAAAACGTACATCATGTATAATAGTTAAACGAACCACCTAAATGTCATATTAGTGTAGCCTATATAATGTGTAAAGTTTAGTATAGTCTAATTTATTATAGTGATGGTACACGATGAGATACACATTCAGCATGTAATGCTGTTTGAATACAACAAGGGAAACAACGCCTCTGTAGCCACAAAGAAGTTTATAGAAATGTTTTGAACGTTCGTAAGTGTCAACGATGGCTCAACAAATTGCGTTCAGGTGACTTTAGCTTCAAAGACTGTGATGGCAGGGGCCGACATGTTGGAATTGATATTGATGCTCTGAAGACGCTTTTTGAGTCTAACCCAAGGCAACACGCTGATGAAATGGCACTGAAATTGCATGTTTCTCACGAAACAATACGTAAATATTTAATGAATATGGGAAAACTCCATAAAGAAGGTGTTTGGGTGCCTCACGAACTCTCCAATGACCATTGTTTCCAACGTGTGAACATTGCTTCTTCTCTTCTGGCACGTTTGATGCAACACAAGATTATGGAGTTGGGTTGGGAATCCCCCCCACCATATTCTCCAGATATGGCACCATCAGATTACCATCTTTTTCGTTTGCTGCAACACCATCTTAATGGGAAAACGTATGCAAATGTGAAAGATGTTAAAGAGCACATGGACATGTTTTTGCTTCAGAGCCAAGTGATTTCTTTAATCATGGCATTAGCAACCTGATTATAAGATGGAAAAGTATCATGCTGGTTTTTTCATCTGAAACAGAGCGACATTAATTTCTTGATGACCTAATACTTGGCACCAAATTCTGCAATTTCATTATCCTGGCGTCTTTTATGTGTTTCCGAAATGTGGAAAATTATTTCTTGATCTCGAGGTTTAGCGTACAAAAATCAATTGAATATCTGCTCTTTATTTGGGTCGTCTTTAAAATTAATTTGGTTGTTAGTATTTTTAACCTGAGTAGTAACTAACGCTGAACGGTTAAGTCGGAGACTACTTTAGGATTCGGGTTTAGCCGTTCCTGATTTTAAAAGAAGGCAGCTGGTCAGCCCCCACAAGGGGTTTCTTCGATTCTTTGAATCGAATAGCGAGATTTTGTGTTACTTTTATTGCGCGTCCACGGATACTATAGGGGTGCATTTTCAGCGGAATATCGCGGGATCGAATCTCGGACCTTCCGATCCGATAACTATTGGACCACGACTGTGTAAGGATTGCTTACTTCCAGTCATAAAAACTCATGACGAAACAAAACGCTGGCCATTTTCGCTATAGGTGTTTTATTATATTCTAAAGTCAGTAAATTATTTAACAAGTTTTATTTTCTATAATTAAGGTAAGTAGGAAATACCGTTTATGACAAATTACATTGCAATATCGTATATTTCAACCAAACATAAGCCATATTTATTACGCTCCATCGAGTAAAATTTACACTTCATTATTTGTGACATGATGTCACTGTTGTCTATACACGATGTTACCGTTGTCTATACAGATTGCCATTTGAACGATACGTTTTACTATAAGTATATATATATTTATAATGTGATAAAAAAAACAACAAATTTTATAGTAAGACACCACATTTAAGTTGAAGAGAGGAGGATTTGAAACCAATAGTTAATTAAAGGTTTTGCTGAAGGATGGAAGTTAGACTTTACTATTTTACGTTTAGCTCCCCTGTAGCTCAACGGTAAATCTGTGGACTTTTACTCTAAAAATGAGGTTTAGATACCCGCGGCAGGCATACTAAAGATAATTTCTGTTAATTTCTGTCTACAAAATTACGTAAATAGTCGAGTCATGTCTCCTATTTTTTCGTTGTTGTTGCAAATTTCTGGTGATAATGGGATTATTAGAGAGAGAGAGAGAAGAAAAAAAAAGAGTTCAGTTCTTTAAGCATTGCTTGAAGATTGAGGCTACCAACTTTTCGAGAACAACAACTAAATAACAAACTGTGGTTTAGGAAAGTTACTGACATGGATTCGAAGGAAACCACTCCACTGTATGTAACAATGTAGGAGTCAAAGTTTTGAGTTATTTTTGTATCTTTTTCTTATCGCAGACATGAAGAGGTTGAAAATTTGCATTTGTCTCAGTAGAACCTTTAGAAAGGGATGAAATGAAGAAATATAATTTCAAATAAAACTGAAACCTTCAATGCTGTACATTTTTCACACTGTAAATATTCTAACGGCACTGAAAATAATCTGAAATAAAAACAACATTACAGGCAATTTGAAGCCTTAAATAGAGTTGTTTATCAAGAGAGGTTTTCTGATTGGAAAGAAATGTGAAAGTACTTCTAATGACTCATGCGTTGCTTTTCACTCGCATGCCTAGCTAAGAAAGCTCTTTTCGTTACTGGTAGATGATCAGAATAAATAGGTTCATCATGTTCGTGTATTGGCGGAGTCACCATGGTGCGTATTTCATTGGCAACCCTGCTGTTTGAGCCACGTGCACATATATATATATATATATATATTCGCTTTCTTTTCTGTCGCGAAACCACTGATGACGTCACCCACGTGGTGTCACTAGGCGATGGCCGTATATTTGAATAGTAAGCGATGACTTGCGGGAGAAGAGAGACTTAAAAGCCGAGATAATATCAAGCACGGTACTTGTTCCCGAACAATTTTGTAGGCGTTTAGTAAATAGCATACCGAAAGAATTTTCGTCTGTTAGCAGGAGCTTTGAAGCAAAGAGATGCAGGTACTCAAATTCGGCAGGAACAGAGATAACAGGTAAGCAGAAGGACGTGAAGAGTAACGAGACGTTTGATAAGTTTTAATAGTTTGCTAGATAATTTATATCAAAACTATTTTGATGAATACAATAAATGTCATCTTTTTTTTCTAATAACTTACACGCGCCTTAGACTCGAAATCCTACAGTATTAGAACCTATTATGACTTTGAAATCCGCATTACATGTTAAAGCGGCAGAATGAAACAACCCTTCTAACTACAACACAGAGTTGTCAGAAAATTAATGCCAGGAAACTACGAGGCTTGTCACGTAATATACGAGTTTTACTTTCCAAAGCGTCTTTGTTTTGATCAACCTTAAAATTAACGATGAGGCCTGAGCCCCATCGGCTCCTTAAACACGTTTCTATACTGTTTATGTAACAAATTACTTGTGGATTCATGATTTTCTTGGTTACAGGGTTCATAATATCATATGGGCCGTACAAAAGATGTAAATAAATGTACTATCAGTTTTGCAATTAATGTCACTAATTACAACATGGATTCCCTATGTATTTTACATAAAACATGAGTAATTTCACCCTCTCTTTTTTTTGGGGGGGGGGTCTGTTTACTAGAATGAACTTTGTAACAAGAAAAAAAAATCAATCATGTAAAAATGTGGATCACACCAGTAGTGAATATGGAAACAAGACGATACTTTGAGAGTTAAAAGTAATCTGTGGTGAAGGTTAGAAATTACAAAATTTGAGAAGCTTTGTCACGGCAAGCTGTTGATACAGTGTACATTTTGCACAGAACTTAGCAGTATCACAACTTTACATCAAATTTCTTTGCTGTAAACGAAGAAGTATACGCTACATCATCATCATAACAAGGAACAGAGAAGTCAGTTTCAGTCTCACTTGCGTAAACGACGTACGGCTATTATGGGAGACCGTGATAGTTTGGTCGGTAGATCAAAACATGTCTTTAAATAACGTAACCTCCTACATTTATCCGTTTAAAATGATTTTTTACAGACTACTTATAACTTCTATGATTGTGAAAAACAAATTTTTTTTTCATAAAGTTTTCGCGTTATTATGTTTAATACATCTCGAGTAACGAGAAATTACGGGTTGTTCTTTCATGATGAGATGTCTGAAAAGTTACGCATTTATATTTTAGCATACTATGCTTTTTATACCATATCGTAGCATACTATATTGTAACATACCATGCTTTCATATCATATCGTAACATATTATATTGTAACATACTATATACTAGCATACTATACTTTATATATATCATATTGTAACATACCATGCTCTTTATATCATATTGTAACATACTATATTCTAGCATACTATGTTCTTATATCATATTGTAATATACCATGCTTTCATATCATATCGTGACGTGCCATGCTTTTATATCATATCATAAAACAATATATTGTAACACACCATGCTTTTATACCACATCGTATCATACTATATTGTAACATACCATATACTAGCATACTATACTTTATATATCATATTGTAACATACCATGCTCTTATATCATATTGTAACATACTATATTCTAGCATACTATGTTCTTATATCATATTGTAACATACCATGCTTTATACCATATCGTAGCATACCATGCTTTTATATCATATCATAGCATACCATGCTTTTATATCATATCATAAAACAATATATTGTAACACACCATGCTTTTATACCACATCGTATGATACTATATTGTAACATACCATGCTTTATACCATATCGTAGCATACCATGCTTTTATATCATATCATAGCATACCATGCTTTTATATCATATCATAAAACAATATATTGTAACACACCATGCTTTTATACCACATCGTATGATACTATATTGTAACATACCATGCTTTATACCATATCGTAGCATACCATGCTTTTATATCATATCGTAACACACTATATTGTAACACACCATACTTTTATACCATATAATAAAACATAGTTCTGATGTTGCCTCAGCTTTAACGAAAACACAGCCCAGGTTTGAACAAAGAGGAAATATTCACAACTTGTGTTATTTAACATAATGCATCGCATCATGTGCATAAGTCATGTTGTAAGCTACAATACTGTCATTTAATTGTTTGCATAATGTCCGAAACGCATATTGTGGGCTACAGTACTGTCCTTTAGTCTTTCGCATCATGTGCATAAGTCATGTTGTAAGCTACAATACTGTCATTTAATTGTTTGCATAATGTCCGAAACGCATATTGTGGGCTACAGTACTGTCCTTTAGTCTTTAAAAACTAAAGGACAGTACTGTAGCCCACAATATGCGCTATGGTTTGTTGTTTCTTTCTTTGTTATGAATTTCGCGCTAAGATATACGAGGACTGTCTGCGCTAGCAGTCCGTAATTTAGCAGTGTAAGACTAGAGGGAAGACAGCTAGTCATCACCACCCACCGCCAACTCTTGGGTTACTCTTTTACCAACGAATAGTGTGATTAACCATCACTTTATAATGCCCCCACGGCTGAAAGGGCAAACATGTTTGGTGTGACGGAGATTCGATCCGCGACCCGCAGATTGCGAGTCGAGCACCCCTACCCACCTGGCCATGTCGGACCGCATGTGTTACGGACATGATGTAAAAGACTAAATGACAATACTATAGCCTACATCGTGCGTTGCGGATACCACGTAGAAGACTAGATAACAATAATATAACTTATAACGCTTGTAACGAACATGATGTAAAAGAATAAATACCAATACGGTACATTACTACGTGCGTTATGGACTTGATATATAAGACTAAATGACAACAATATTATTGCCTACTATGTGTGTTATGGACATGATGTAGAAGAATAAATGACAATAATATGCACTATAACGTGTGTTACGGATATGATGCAGAAGAGTAAATGGCAATACAGTACACGATTATATGTGTTAAGGACATGAAGTAGAAGATATATGACAACACTATATATTATAACATGCGTTACGGACATGATGTAGAAGAGTAAATGGCAATACAGTACACTATTATATGTGTTAAGGACATGAAGTAGAAGATATATGACAACACTATATTCTATAACGTGTGTTACGGATATGATGCAGAAGAGTAAATGGCAATAGAGTACACTATTATATGTGTTAAGGACATGAAGTAGAAGATATAAGACAACACTATATTCTATAACGTGTGTTACGGATATGATGCAGAAGAGTAAATGCTAATACAGTACACTATTATATGTGTTAAGGACATGAAGTAGAAGATATATGACAACACTATATTCTATAACGTGTGTTACGGATATGATGCAGAAGAGTAAATGGCAATAGAGTACACTATTATATGTGTTAAGGACATGAAGTAGAAGATATAAGACAACACTATATCCTATAACGTGCGTTACGGACATGATGTAGAAGAGTAAATGGCAATAGAGTACACTATTATATGTGTTAAGGACATGAAGTAGAAGATATATGACAACACTATATCCTATAACATGCGTTACGGACATGATGTAGAAGACTAAATGACAATACTGTACACTACAACGTGCGTTATAAACATGATGTAAAAGAATAAATGACAATATTGTGGCCTACAACGTGCGTTACGGACATAATATTGAAGCAAAATGACAGTACTGTACACTACAACGTGCGTTGCGTACATGATGTAGAAGAATAAACGTCAATAGTGTACACTACTACGTGCGTTATAGTTTCGTGTAGAAGTAAAGCACACTGATACTTTGTCTGCCGTTCTGTCGTACGAACTGCCTTGAGGAAAGATGATGAGGTAGAAGCCTTCACCTATCGTCAGTATAACATAATGTACATTATCAGATTTTTTGATAAATAGAAGCCCCTCAGTGGCACAGAGGTATGTCCGCGGACTTACAATGCTAGAAACTGGGTTTCCATATCCATGGTGGGCAGAGAACAGATAGCCAATTGTGTAGCTTTGTGCTTTATTACAAACAAAGATAAATAGATTTAAAATGTATATAACAGAAAAAACAACAACATGTTCTGAATAAGATTTGAATTAAGGATCATCGCCATATTCGAAATTACCAGCTAATATATTCGTTCAACGCAAGGGTATGACGTAGGGGGCCATTGAATGATGACATTGGGGTCCAAATTCGAAACCCGACCACTAAGGCACTCTCTGGAGTTCCTAATGGTATATGCCAGGTTTGGTGATAATTGGTCCAGTAGTTCACTAGTTATAAGCGGACGCATGCCCAGGATTGTTTCAAATAATTGGTTAGGTTAGGGTTTCTCGAACACTATAGAGATTCCTTGGTTGGGGGGCCTTAGTCATGATGCGGAATGTTCTAGGGGTCCTTGTACTGAGAACGTTTGGAAGCCCCTGGGTTGGATGACGTGGTATAAATGATACAGCCATGCCATATCTGTTATGCAGGGTGTCCGAAAAGACTGGAATCATAGGCACTTTAACGAATTTTACGAATGTGTTCCATATGCTTTTTTGTAATTCGAAACAAGTTTGGATTAACAGCAGGATTAATTCGACTTTCTCGGGCTTTGACAGCGCCGTAATCAGTCACGTATCTGAAATCAAGAAATGCTGGAAATCATTTATCGTTCTAGACTTTTTAGACACCCTGCATAATTGTGCTAATTTCGCCCAAACCTGGTATGGGCCATTCCAGCCCATTGATGCCACTCATTCTTTAATAAAGACTATGTATTCTTACGTGTGGTGTTGGGACCAAGACTGGCAATAACTTAGTTGGAATCCTAAGCATAAAATAAGGCTGCACCCATTATGACATTGGAGCCCATTCAAAATCTGGTTCTCCACCCTCACCTCCAGGCAACCGCTTATGAAGTCTATCCTTAACGCCGGGGCTGGATGGGGTGATGAGAATTTAAACATTGTTTGAAAAATATAAGGAGATAAAAGCCTTATATGAAGGGGTCTGAAATGGACTGGTGGTTAGGACACTAGAATACCATTAGGTATTATAATAATGTCGAAGAGGTTATGGAAACAAGAAATACATGAAAATATATATAATTAATAAATTTCGGTCACAGACCGGTTGAGACAAGTCTCAGTTTACTAATTCCGCGGTCACTGCTCTTTAATAAACGTGGTTATGCATCTTTAGAACAAATTAATTTTCCCCGAAAAGGGGACTAAAAGTCGCCTGGAGGGGTCACCTGTTTTAAAAATTCGCACCAATATACAGTAATGTGTTGTCCATCAGTCAGTCAGTAGACACTAAACTGACGTCACATAACGGACGTTTAACGTTGCAGTTTGTACTGTTGTAATGTAAAAGTAAAACGTGCGCATGCCATGAATCACGAGAAGAGTTATGCACTTTGTAGGCTACAACACAGCATGACATATGAATTTCAAAAGTAAGAAATAAAATATTTGTTACTCTTAATTTTGGTTTGATTGACTTTTGTAACAGAACACTTTTGAGGGCCATGCAGAAGTACATTTAGTATATATGTATTTTCAGATTGTTTGTTGATTCTTCAGATCAAAGCAATCTATCTATTTAGACCAGAACTAAAAAAAAATTAACCCAATAATGAACATAGCTAATTTAATATGTCGGTCTAACGAGAGGTATACATTACCATAAAACAAAAACTTTTAATGATTCAAAGGTAATCATTAGTTGGGTACCCTTAATGCAAGACAACTTTTCGGCCCTAATCCAAAAAATATCTGACGAGGTTCAGCCAGCTTAATAAATTTAGACTAGTTCGTAACTTTATTTACTAAGCTAAAAATGTTAATCAATTATCATGTGTTTGCTAATTGTTAAACACAGAGTAACTCAATGAGTTATCTGTGCTTTGCCAAACGCGGTTATCGAAAGCTGATTTTTTGCGTTATAACTCCACAGAGTTATCACTGAGTCACCGGAGGACAGTCATAATGTTAATTAAAATATATATTCAGTAAACCATGTTATATAATAAAAATATACATTAAACAATTCAAATGGTCTGGCAAGGCTTGATTGCTATGGCGGTTGACTCGAAATCAGCGGGCCGCGGATTTGAATCCTATCACCAAACATGTTTGCCCTTTCAACCATGGGGTGTTATAATATGCCGGTCAATCCCATTATTTGTTGGCAAATAAAAATAGCCCAAATGTTGGTGGTAGATGATGTTACCTATCTGCCCTCCCTTTGGTCTAGCTCAGATAGCCCTCGAGTAGCTTCGCGCGGGATTCAACAAGCAAACACATTATACATTTCAACCAAAACTGTGAATGAAAGAATAAAACTTATTTAAGAAACGCATGAAATTAGTTGTTTAATTTATGCTCTATTACTGATTCTCTGTGCCCTGAAAAGTTCAAAATATAGCAAGTACTAAATGTTGGAACGTCCAATTCAAACTGCGTATGCGCATAATAACTGGTATAATGGAAAATACGCTGGTTTTAACTGTAGTTTATGAAATTGCTTCGTGAATGTTTTAGAGCATGGATGCGATACCTGACGTCTTTTCCCTTTCTTTTGAGAACGTTTCGGTCTCTATGTCTCAGCATAGAGACCGAAACGTCATCGAAAGAAAAGAAGACATGGCAAGTAGTTTTCCGTCCACAAGAGAACCCTATGGTGAATTTAAACACTAATTAAACCTACATTAAAATATCACAATATCTTTTCAGTATCAACGAGAAGTACATATTATTTATTATAGTTTTTGAACACTGGCCAAAAGTCGCTGAACTGTTTATAAAATTTCAAAATGGCCCTAATAGATTTAAGATATACTAAAATCAGCGTGACTGTCATTTCCCTATAAGTTATTAGTGATTTATACTCCTAAGAAAAAAAAAGTTTGGAATTTGTTGATATTCTATTGTTATTCAGAAGATTCCTTTTCTATATTGCTGAATGATATATATGTTTTCAGATGCTGCAAAAAAAAAAAAATTACAAAGGTTTTATGCTTAAACTCACGTGCTTTGGTTTAACTGACAACTGAGCAGTTTATATGGAAGTAAATATATGTTGAATAACTAGGTGATACATCATGTCAAAAGCTCTCAGCTAATGCGCTTTCAAGGGCAAACCTAATTTCTTGTAATAGGTTTTTGAACTTCAAAGGTCCGATGTCATTTGAATGTAACAAGATGAGCCAAAACAAACCCTTGCGGTTCAATCAATAAGCATGATCGAGCATACTCACGTGCTTACTCTTGTTTGACATATAGACACATTCAAGCTGATACGACAAAATTATCACGTCAAATGTTTCTTGCATGACGATTTTTTACATAATTAACACTAAAAATTAATGTACCTACATTTGGTATCAAGACTATAGTTCAGAATTAATGGACATATCATACGTATATCACCAAGAAAACGAAAACTGTATAAAGTACTTAAAGAAAATTTGGTAATTTGCAGTTTTTCTTATATACTGGTTCTTGGTTTAACAATTATCAAAAACTCATTGTTCTCGGGTTTTTACCTTGGAGAGCAGGGTGACCTTGTGATAGAGCTCTGCATTTCAAAGCTGGTTTAGTGGGTTCGAAGCCATGGGATGACACAAAATATTCCTGGACTTTACGCTGTGGGTGCGTTATAAGAATGACAGTTAGTCCCTTAGTGTAAATGGTAAGCTGCTGCTGACTGGCTGTCTTCCCTCTGGTCATGCAGTAATTCAAAGTTAGGAACGTTTACAGATTGTGTTAGTATCTTTGCGATAAATACATTTTGAAATTGCATGCTGTCCTTAAATTTTTAACTTACTAGCAACCATAATCCACTAAGAACCCAGTAAACATAATTCTTTAAAAACTCAGAGAATATAATCCACTAAGAACCCAGTAAACATAATTCTCTAGAAACTCAGAGAATATAATCCACGAAGAACCCCTGTGAACATAATTCACTAAGAATACAACGAATATATCACAATAAAAATATCAGATAACATGCTATGCTGAAAACCCAGCTTAACGTCAACGACTAAAAGTTTAATGTTAATTATAATCAGTTACTTTTGTACAAATGTCAGTAATAATTAATTAGAAGTAGGATGGTCGTTTTTTTTTTATTCGGCAATTCTGATTACTTTAAGTATTAGGAATAAGGTAATGAAACCGTGTCTTTAGCTATTAAACAAAGCCCCAAAACACCTGTTCTCGCTTAAGGAAGCATGAAATTCAATTTCTAATGACACATGACTAATGTATAACATATTCGAATTCTAGTTCTTGTCTATTGTGTTTCTTTATCTAATAAGTGGGCATGCCGGTATAAGGTGAAAGTTGGACGAGGTATTTATGCAGATTAACGCCTTTAGAGGCTGTGCACGTGAATATTTAACATTTCAGTATTGATGACAAATTATGGAATGTAATGTTTGGCAGAAATACATGAATATAGGAAGGAAAAGCTATAGCTAAGTAATTTAATGTTGTCTCTCTTATAATAACATTTTAATTATAGAATGTAATGTTTGGCAGAAATACATGAATATAGGAAGGAAAAGCTATAGCTAAGTAATTTAATGTTGTCTCTCTTATAATAACATTTATCTAAATAAGAAATCGAATCAAATCATAGAAATGAAACGGAGAAGGTATTTTTTTTAATGTTTTTAACCATAAAGCTACACAATAGGCTATCAGCGTTACGCCTGTCGCTGGGATTGAACCTCGAATTGTAGCGGTTAGTTCTCAAGCTTAACGCTCAGTCACCAGGCAGTACTGAATAGTTAACTTGTCAACTTCTACAAAAGTGACTATAAGAATTTCAATTCACGAATAATATTTTAATAGCTATTATTTCCGAACATTTTACCTTCCCTCTTTAGGTAGTTGAGAAACATTATTAATTGTCATATATTCACTGCAATAAATATACGTTATCATTTGCATTGTGATCTTTTTTTTTTTTCATTTTTACCAAAAAAATATAATATATTACATTCCAAATGCTAGTTGAAGTGATGAACTGGAAGTTTTCTTAATGCTTAACGAGCATGCTAAAAGTGTTGTTGGAGTAAAGAACATCATGGAAATATAGGCAATGTGGTATTGCTGCAGACATACCTACTACATCGTATTTTTATGATTAACTATATGGATACAAAATATACACTTAGATTCCAGATTAGGAAAGAAGTTTGTAAATTTATCTCTCACAAATTAAAGTCTTTATTTGTTTTAAGCACAAAGCAACACGATGGGCTATATGTGCTGTGCCCACCACGGGTATCGAAACACATTTTACAGAGTTATAATCCTGGGGGGGGTAACTTAAAGTCAGTAACGTGTTTAATTAAGTTACTGAAAGTATCGAATTATGAGTTTTACTTGTTAGTGATATGTGATTGATATACATTTCAATGCGTAACTGAACAATTTAATTTACTGTTTTCAAATGGAAGATACAAAAACAAGAATATATCTGATTGTTATTTTACTATAGTCACATTTTGATACAAGAAAACAAAGTATTGATAATATTAGTATTTATGACAAAATATGGCACTGAAGAATACAACCAGAATATATCTGATTGTTGTTTTACTATAGTCACAAGAAAACAAAGTATTGATAATATTAGTATTTATGACAAAATATGGCACTGAAGAATACAACCAGAATATGATTGGCAATTATTATAGCATCTTGTCATTTTTTTTCTTTCAGGTACATCATGACACAAATCAGTGGTTGTATGCATTTGCTATCAAGGAATAGCGCCTAGCAACTATTTGGCAATCGAAATATTTTTAAGTACTTCGACATGTTACTATCAGGCTGTCGAAAATGATGTTGCGTTGGTATATATATATATATATATATATATATATATAGTACGTGTACTAACTAAAGTAGTTGGTTGGTACGTAACGTACGTACTAATAAAATAAATAATAGTATAGTAGTACTACAATAATAACTAATTAAGTAGTAATACTAC
>NW_013665870.1:626440-632915 GCF_000517525.1 Limulus polyphemus | reverse complement strand
ATATATATATATATATATATATACGTGGCTTCAAAAAGAGTGTTTGGTCGAAACGTCGCCATTAAATAAAATATATAGATTAGGATACCATAATACTTATTAAAATGGTAATACATCCTCAAAATCAAAATATATTTTCAAGTACTATAAAAGTTTATAATCTCATTTTTCACTTGAGATAAACATTTATCACCTGATCCAAATTTCATTGGCATCTTCTTGTAGTTCTGTCAGATTTGTATAATCTCTAGCATCACATGCACGCGCAAATATACAAATCTGTTCAGGTTTATAGTATTTGCATCTGTCCACGCAGCAACTTAGTCTTGCAGCCACAAGTTGTTAGTTCTATAAACGCAAAAAAAACAACAAAAAAACAGCTGGCAGTTTTTTCCATATTGGTTTTGAGTCGTTTCGGTCAGATTTCCACCCCACTTTTATCAATATTTCAGTCAACAATCAGAAATCAGCTTACTCTCTAAAGCAACATAATGTTTCGCTGAATTGTTTCTCCAAAAATTGTTTGCAAATGACGCAAGTAAAACAAAGGAGCTAACTTTTACATTTCATGGTAAAAGGTATATAAAATAGAGGAATTTTCTTCACAACTCAGTTAAAAAACTATATTTGTTTAAGTATGTAGAAATGTATAAACAGATCAGAACTGAGTTTTTGGTTCACTTGCGAATTCATGAAAGACATAACTAAAATTTGCGTTTCTCATAGTACAAGTTATTTAATTAATTTAAGTTCAATTTCAAAGAAGACATAGAGTAAACTGCCATATTAACGATACTTTATGTACTGTAATTTACTACTTTACACCCATTAGGTCATAAATAATAGACACAAGTTGTTTTATTACACTGGAATACAATTCTGTACCATACAACATGATAGCCGATGTAAAAAAAATACGTTTTAATACACGTTTCTAACTTGAATCGACACTGAAAAGTTTTCAACTAGAAAATATACTCATTTGACTTTTGACTTCTCAGTGACCTTAAATCGAAATCCACACGTGTCATCCGGAAAATACATTCATTTGACTTTTGACTTCTCAGTGACCTTAAATCGAAATCCACACGTGTCATCTGGAAAATACACTCATTTGACTTATGACTTCTCAGTGACCTTAAATCAAAATCCACACGTGTCATCCGGAAAATACACTCATATTTGACTTGTGACTTCTCAGTGACCTTAAATCAAAATCCACACTGTCATCCGGAAAATACACTCATATTTGACTTGTGACTTCTCAGTGACCTTAAATCAAAATCCACACTGTCATCCGGAAAATACACTCATTTGACTTATGACTTCTCAGTGACCTTAAATCAAAATACACACGTGTCATCCGGAAAATACACTCATATTTGACTTCTGACTTCTCAGTGACCTTAAATCAAAATACACACGTGTCATCCGGAAAATACACTCATATTTGACTTGTGACTTCTCAGTGACCTTAAATCAAAATCCACACGTGTCATCCGGCACAGTGATGTTTGTCATATCTCAAAGAACATTTTTAGCATGGATGTCAAGCATTAACAAAAAATGTCATCAATTTTTTTTCAAAGCACTTTTTTTAGGGAAGTGCTGGTAGATTATAAAAATTAACAAGAGTCAAGAGTGAGGCATGATATCTAATTTTCAGATACGTCACTTAGTGACAAAAAAATGCATGGACACGAGAGGAGTATATAATAAACAGTATCTATGATTTGTGTTTCTGGAACCAGAACCAGAACCGATAGTAATTGACTAATTTGATGTTTGCGCCTCAGCTATTTTTAATCAGGTAGTGTTCACCTTTCTACGTACTCTGGTCACTTGACAGCAATGTCTGAAGGACGATGGAAGTTCGTTTGAAGTTTACAGGAAGAATATATGCTGAGAATGGATAATTCAATTATAATGACAAGATGGATGCAAGTGCAGGTGGTTAACCCCCAGTGCCTCAATTGACATTAAACGTGTCCTTAGATAGTCCCCCCCTGACATGAAGAAGTTTACTCCTCTAAATCATTTCCATTATATTATCACAAATTCGAGTGTTACAGACACCGCTGACTGTGTATGTGAGTACGATCGCGATGACATCAACCAAAGTAAACTGTTGTAAACATCAGTACATCACGTGCTTTGATCGTTCACACATTGCTAACCTTATTTGTGTGTATAAACATGCAGTCTTTATTACTAACCTAAAAACTCGTGGTTGTGATGTATCGTTGTCAATACAAATTGTTAGGACATTGATCATTACGGGTTTTAGAGACGATAACACAGAATCATAAAAATATATCTTTACTAAACAGCGGGTCGTTGCTGAGGTGTTAAAAAACTACGTCGTCGTCACTATAGATCGAACTTAGGTTGCGGTCGAACTTTATATTTTAAATTAACACTATTTGATAAAAGAAAATAAAGTCTGTAATGTAGCTGTTCAGCTTTAAAAAAATAAAAGAGTGTGAATGTGACTTAAGTAGTTATATACTTTCCCCGAAAGGTGACCGAAGGCCGTCTGGAGTGTTCACCCGTTTTAACCATTCGTACCACTATACATTAGTGTGTTGTCTATCAGTCAGTCAGTCAGTAGATACTAAAATTACGGCACATAAGGGACGCTTAACGTTGCAATTTGTACTGCCGTGACGTCAGTAAAACGTGTGCATGCCATGAATCACGAGAAGAATTATGCACTCTGTAGGCTACAACACAACATGACATATGAACTTGAAAAGTAAGAAATAAAAATATTTGTTACTCTTAATTTTGTGTTGATTTACTATTGCAACAGAACACTTTCGGGGATCCTGCGCCAGTACATCAAGTATGCAACTACGTTTGTTCATTACACATTAAGTACCTACTTTCAATTTACCACATCTCTTGGTCTTGTGGTTAGAGTTCCAGGTTGCGAATCATAACTTCTAAACTAAAATACGCTCCAGACTCTTACCTGTAGGTGCGTTATCAAAATGAGAGTCAGTTCTCCTATTAGGTTTAGAATAGCTGCGGAGACGGCAAGTTCTGTTAAATGGTTGTCCTATCTCTCTCTGGTTAACAGTTCTAAATTAGGGATAGAACTGCTTCAACCTTGAGTTATCGGGTCTGGCCTGTAACGTATTACAATTTCAAATAGCCTGAAATCGACTTAAATTGTAATTTAGAGTTAGAAGTGAAATAAATGTCGATATTTGTCCAATTTATGATATTTAGCAACGAGATTGATACACACAGTTTCGTTTTTAATACAAATATATTTTAATATACAACCAATAAACAATTTACAATAACAGTTATTACAAATAGTTATCCCAAATAATGATTTATATCAAAAAGTTTTACAAACTTACAAGCAATATAAAGGCTTCGTTCTAATCTGGAACTTTCTTCATATCTTATCGAGGGTTCACAATGAGCGAGTTAATTTTGAGTTGATGTAGGTACAATTCACTTAACGGGAAGCTTCTAGCTCTGTAGTTCTCACTGATCACACGCCGATTACAGGTCGAGCTTGAGTTTTTTTTACCGCTGAAGTTAGGTAATGTTTTCGTAAAAGTACTAATGTCCGATGTGAATCCACTGAAGTTAAATGGTTTGTAATGTTCGAAATTTATAAATGTTCCTGGTCAAATATCTGAAGTTTCCCTATTAATAAGCGTTATAGCAATCACAGTTATAGCTTCCGAAGTTTATAGTATACCAACTATAGCAAATCAATAATAGATACCGTGTTTTTAGGCGCGTCGGGTTGGTTATATTTATAGGCGTGTGGAGAGTTTCTCGAAACTTCAGGTTATGTAACAATACTAACACGCTACACTAGCGTTTAGGTACACACATAAATTGTTGATTTTTACACTCGAGAATCTTCTACAACTTTAGGGAATAGGTGGGAGTTTCGTAATACATATTTAACAGTATAAGTTATGTACATTTATAAATATAAATGCAACTTAAACAAGTATCGATATTAAAACATATATATAATAGTAAATCCGTCACAGACCGTTTAGGTCACGAGTCGCACAAGTTGCAAATATTAATATGTCTGGTTTGTTTGGTTTGAATTTCGAGCAAAGCTACACGAGAGCTATCTGCGCTAGCCGTCCCTTCTTTAGCAGTGTAAGACTAGAGGGAAGGCAGCTAGTCATCACCACCCACCGCCAACTCGATATATAGTCAGTTAATGATATTTGCCAACAAGATTGACACACAGTTTTATTTTTTTCATACAAATATGTTTTAATATACACATAACAAGACAATTTACAATAACAGTTATTACAAATAGTTATTACAAACAATGATTTATAAACAAAAGTTTCACAAACTTACAAGCAATATAAAGTCTTCCTTTTAGTCTGGAACTTCTTCGATATCTTACCGAGGGTTCACGATGAACAAGTTAATTACGAGTTGATGTAGGTATAATTCACTTAACAGGGAACTAGCTAACTTTGCCCTTTGTTATTCACCAGCCACACACTCCGAATTTTTCGCGATTAAGGTATGTAATGTTTTCGTAAAAATACTAATGTCCAATGAGAATCCACTGAAGTTAAATTATTTGTAATGTTCAAACTTTGTAAATACTCCTGGTCAAATATCTGAAATTTTCCGATTGATAAGCGTTATAACAATCACAGTTATAGCTTCCGAAGTTTATAGCACACTGGCTATAGCAAACTAATCATAGATACTCCTTTGGCGCGTTGGTTATATTTATAGGCGTGTGGAGAGTTTCTCGAAATTTCAGTTTTACGTAACAATACTGACGCAAACACAAGAGTTTACGTACACACATATATTGCTGATTCTTACACTCGAAAATCTTCTACAACATTAGAGAACAGGCGGGAGTTTCGCAATACATATTTAACACTATAAGCTATGCATATTTCTAAATATAAACTTAATCACGTTATAAACGTTGATATCAAAATAAATATATAATAATATATCCGTCACAAACCATACACACCGTCTATAGTTAACCCACGATAACCGAAATGTAGTCGCCAGGGGAATTTTGTTTGTTGTTAGGCGTAAAGCTATACAATAGACTATCTATACCGTACTTGCCGTGGGTATCGAAACCCGGTTTTTAGCGTCTTACCGCTGATCCACTGACGGGTGTCAGAGGCATAAACTACCTTACTTGGTAAATCATTATTTCGTAATCTGATGTTGATAATTAACAAAACTAAAATAACACACTCTTAAATTGAGTTGTTGTGTTATATGCTAAAACCATCGATGTTTGAAATTGCCGTAATGTTACAAATATATATTGAACGATAAGATTTTCCTTACACCGTTGGCACGATAATTATAGAACTTTTTTTAAGCGCATTCCAATAACACCAATAAATTCAGAAAACTGATTATTGTAAGATTTTTTTATTACTTTCTGATGAAAATAGCAGTTAAGTAAATTATGTATAATTAACATTTTTCAGAATTAGAATTAGAATTTTTATTCTGACTGGCATCATATTCACACGTTGGTTAGGTGACCCTAGCGTTCATGTACAGTCGTTTCTGATTTTGAAACACTGATCAGAAGTAAGGCAGCAAGCTAGTAACAACTGATGCCACAAGGGGTTTATCTGGATCTCGAAACAGAATAAGGAGATTGTCACTTATATAAGGCATCCACAGCTGTAAGTGTGGAATGTTTTCGGTAGCATAGCGTATCGTACTACAGACCGACACGCCACCCATTTGGGCCACGCCCGGCCAAGCGTTTTATTTTGGAAAGTTCTAAATGAATAAAGAAAATTACATGTACGTTAACAATGATGTTCAATATCTGCGAACAACTTAATCAGGACGACTAAGAGTAAACTATGTTATTGTGAACAAGGGGGTTTAAAAAAGGCAGAGATATCGACTAATAATGCTGTGATCTAAGACTTTCTGTCATTGTTTAAAATTAAGTTTTATATTAACTTTGCATCTATCATTAAAAAGGAGAAAACTCTAACAGATTAAACTTGCAAACCACTGCCCAGCCTCTTGAGTAGAAAACTTTAACGTCAGAGCATTACATACCATTAACTTGAAAGCATGCAACAATTAGACGGATATATTTTTAATAACACAAAGCATTTATTATATAACTCTAAGTATTCGTACCTAAACTTTTAACATCCACGTGTTGCGACATATAAGTTGATAGCCATAAAACTAGTTTTTAGTTATATATATATATATGAATATGTGTACTCGAACCAACTTATTATTTTTTCTACAACAACTGCTATGAGATAAACGAAACATGATGTATGTATTATAAAATAATTCAACAATTACAGATGTAAAATCATAAATAATATTCAACGTTAACTAGGTACACAGTTAAAAACATTTTAGTTAGGCCTATCTATGGCCTTCAAAAAGTTGTAACGTTGAAACATGTAGATTCGTCAACTTTTTGAAGGCCATAGATAGG
>NW_013665870.1:622112-626424 GCF_000517525.1 Limulus polyphemus | reverse complement strand
ATCTATGGCCTTCAAAAAGTTGTAACGTTGAAACATGTAGATTCGTCAACTTTTTGAAGGCCATAGATAGGCCTAATTAAAATGTTTTTAACTGTTTACCAGTTTAACGTTGAATATTGTTTATGATTTTAACTTTATACACAAGTGCCAAAATACTAAAATTACAGATGTAATAATTTTTGAACCAAAAGCTAGTTCGACAGCTGTAGACATCATGTCGTGCTGAGAATACGGAGACATTTCAGATACAGCATTGACAGTAGGGTTAATTGTTACGTATATTTTTGGCATGACACATTTTAAACCGATGTTTCCGTTCTGTTTATCAGGGGCAATTTTTTTTCTCTGCTTAAAAGCATTGCTGGTATTTAAACACGACATTGTTTTAGAGTTCTCAGTGTATAGACCAAGAGTTGCGCAACAAAATCAATTTATGAGTTTATCAGGCTGCTGTCAGTGTATAGACCGAGAGTTGCGCTACAAAATCAATTTATGAGTTTATCAGGCTGCTGTCAGTGTAGAGACCAAAAGTTGCGCTACAAAATCAATTTATGAGTTTATCAGGCTGCTATCAGTGTAGAGACCAAGAGTTGCGCTACAAAATCAATTTATGAGTTTACCAGGCTGCAATCAGTGTAGAGACCAAGAGTTGCGCTACAAAATCAATTTATGAGTTTATCAGGCTGCTATCAGTGTAGAGACCAAGAAGTAGGCTACAAAATCAATTTATGAGTTTATCATGCTGCTGTCAGGGTAGAGACCAAGAGTTATGCTACAAAATGAATTTATGAGTTTATCAGGCTGCTATCAGTGTAGAGACCAAGAAGTAGGCTACAAAATCAATTTAAGAGTTTATCAGGCTGCTATCAGTGTAGAGACCAAGAAGTAGGCTACAAAATCAATTTAAGAGCTTATCAGGCTGCTATCAGTGTAGAGACCAAGAAGTAGGCTACAAAATCAATTTAAGAGTTTATCAGGCTGCTGTCAGTGTAGAGACCAAAAGTTGTGCTACAAAATCAATTTATGAGTTTATCAGGCTGCTATCAGTGTAGAGACCAAGAAGTAGGCTACAAAATCAATTTATGAGTTTATCATGCTGCTGTCAGGGTAGAGACCAAGAGTTATGCTACAAAATGAATTTATGAGTTTATCAGGCTGCTATTAGTGCAGAGACCAAGAGGTAGGCTACAAAATCAATTTAAGAGTTTATCAGGCAGCTGTCAGTGTAGAGTCCAAGAGTTAGGCTAAAAAAAAACAATTTATGAGTTGATCGGGGTTCTGTTAGTGTTAAGACTAGGAATTGTGCTACAAAATCAATTTATGAGTCAAATCGCTGTCAGTGTAGAGACCATGAGGTATTCTATAAAAACCATTTAAGAGTCAATCCGCTATCAATATAGAGACCGGTACTCATGCTACAAAATAAGCTTAGCAGTCAAGCTGCTGCCATTGTATTCAGGAGTCATAGTACAAAATGATATCAAGAGTTAAACCGCTGCTTGAATATAGACTAAGAATACGTAAATGTTGTTTCATGGAACATAATGGATTTCTGGTTTAAAAAAAAGTTAAAGGTTTGAAGTTTCTGCGTGTTAGTTTCCGTTGTTTTTAATTAAACAGAGTATGTGAATATTATTTCATGTATAATAACGGAGTTCTAGTCAAAAAAGGTTAGCAGTTTGAAGTTTGTGCATGTTAGCTTTCGCTGTTTAAAGTTAAACAGAGTATATGAATGTTGTTTCATGTATAATGACGGAGTTCTAGTCAAAAATGGTTAACGGTTTGAAGTTTCTGCGTGTTAGTTTCCATTGATTTTAATTAAACAGAGTATATGAATGTTGTTTCATGTATAATAACGGAGTTCTAGTCAAAAATGGTTAACGGTTTGAAGTTTCTGCGTGTTAGTTTCCATTGATTTTAATTAAACAGAGTATATGAATGTTGTTTCATATATAATAACGGAGTTCTAGTCAAAAAACGTTAACGGTTTGAAGTTTCTGCATGTTAGCTTCCGTTGTTTTTAATTAAACAGAGTATCTGAATGTTATTTCATGTATAATAACGGAGTTCTAGTCAAAAATGGTTAACGGTTTAAAAAGGTACGTGAATGTTGTTTATGGTTGCGCAACTTTAACAGTACAGCACTTTACATCTCCAGGAAGATGAGAATACGAAACGGAATTTAATTTCCCGGCTAAGAATGGTTGAGCGTGAATTTAATTCCTTCCTGCTGAAGAACCTGACTTTTACATGAAGTGCTTCGTTGCTTGTATCCTAGGTATTTAAAGATCAATATATGATGTCAAATACCTGAGGATATATCTGTTATAACCCATATAGTATGTTTGTTGGGCTATTTGTGAACGCTTTACTTGTCGTTTTTAGGTAAATCTTGCTATAGTAGTATGCTGTTAAAGATTTTGAAAAATGAGTAGCATTTTCTATTTGTTGTTAAGCACAAAGCTACATAAAGGGCTATCTGTGCTCTCCCCACACAGGTGTCAAAATCCGGTTTCTAGCAATATGAGTCCGCAGACATAACACTGTCCTTCTAGGGTGAGGGGGGGGGGGGTTGTAGTTTCTGATTGGCCTTCGAATGTCAGCAACAGAGAACCAGCGATGAAAAGAACAACAATTTTAAAACAACTTACACACATGAAAATAAACACAACTTTTGAAATATAGTTTAACTTCCAATGTTGTTTCTCAGAGGTCATTCTAACAAAAGAGGGCAGAAGCTTTGAAACGTTTTCTTTTCTTTATTGATTAGTCTACTAGAGAAGATACCAGAAACAGATTATGTTGACATGCATGTTTTTTTTTTCTTTCTTCCACTGGTTTAACATCTTTCAAAGTTATTTTTGAGCATTATGTATTCTATCATGCTTTCATAGATTCTGATGCGTCATGTGCTAGATACATCCTTAAAAATATTCATTGAATTCCAGTCTTAGTGAGAAACCTTTGCAAACATACAACCATATTTTTATGTTTACCTGGAGATTAAGATAAGTTTTAGTTTTGATCGTTGGACATCAGTTTTAAGAAAAATTCCTTACGTTCTCTTTTACTTCATTTGCATTTCTGTATGATCACAAAGTTCTTTTAGTTTATTTCTAACATGAACATAAATCTCTTTTACTTCTTTTTCATCATCATGATGGAGCTCTTTTACTTTACAGCTGAACTACATTGGACTATGTTAAGTGGCGAGTGTAGACATTCAACTGTAACAATATGGTTACATTTGATAATATTAAGTGGCAAGTGTAGACGCCGTGCTGTTATAGTTGAATTACATTTGATAATATTAAGTGGCAAGTATAGACGCCATATTGTTACAGTTGAACTACATTTGATAATATTAAGTGGCAAGTGTAGACGCCATGCTGTTATAGCTGAACTACATTGGACTATGTTAAGTGGCGAGTGTAGACGTCGTGTTGTTACAGCTGAATAGCATTGGATGATATTAAAGTGGCGGGTGTATATGCTATTAAAGCCTTTTTTTATTCTATCTGACAAACCGATTAATTCAACGATAGCAGTTAGCAGTAGGCTAATTCTAACATGGTTTGTGAAAAATCTGCAACAAGTCAAAACACAATAACTAGTATCGAACTTTTCAAGTAAAAAACAAGTTTAGGCCTAACACTACTTCCCACTGAATATACATTAGATCAACTAACAATTAGTTGAACACATTATTATAGTACACTCTGAAACAAACAACGAAGAAAGGCGCGTGATAGTCGTCAGTTTGATAGGTACTGATTTAATGTAACTATTAAGATTAGATAATCAAATGAAGCATATCTTAGTCTTAATTCAGTATAGAAATCAACCAAAGCTTATGTGCTAAACGACTGTACATTATTCAATGGTGCATTAAGGATTTTCCTCAGAAGAATAATGACTTGGCCCTCGACAATGTCCATTAACAACGCAACAGAAATGATCGAAACGTTGTCCCGAACTGTATTCTAAGACAACACTGTAGAAATATTCGAATAAATTTTTGATGCCTAAAATACCGCTAAAGAGGCCTATTTTAAAAACGCCATTATTAAATCGCTATTAACTGGAATGTTGCTAAAGAGGCCTGTTTTAAAAAGCCATTATTAAATCGCTAATAAGTGGAATGTTGCTAAAGAGGCCTGTTTTAAAAACGTCATTATTAAATCGCTAATAAGTGGAATGTTGCTAAAGAGGCCTGTTTTAAAAACGCCATTATTAAATCGCTAATAAGTGGAATGTTGCTAAAGAGGCCTGTTTTAAAAACGCCGTTATTAACTCGCTAAAAAAGTGGAAT
>NW_013665870.1:600038-621124 GCF_000517525.1 Limulus polyphemus | reverse complement strand
TTTTAAAAACGCCATTATTAAATCGCTAATAAGTGGAATGTTGCTAAAGAGGCCTGTTTTAAAAACGCCGTTATTAACTCGCTAAAAAAGTGGAATGTTGCTAAAGAGGCCTGTTTTAAAAACGCCGCTATTAAATCACTAAAAAAGTGCAATGTTGCTAAAGAGGCCTGTTTTAAAAACGCCGTTGTTAAATCACTAAAAAAGTGGAATGTTGCTAAAGGGCCTGTTTTAAAAACGCTGTTATTAAATCGCTAATAAGTGGAATGTTGCGAAAGAGGTCTGTTTTAAAAACGCCGTTATTAAATCACTAAAAAAGTGGAATGTTGCTAAAGGGGCCTGTTTTAAAAACGCCGTTATTAAATCGCTAATAAGTGGAATGTTGCGAAAGAGGCCTGTTTTAGAAACGCTGTTATTAAATCGCTAATAAGTGGAATGCTGCTAAAGTGGATTATTTTAAAAACGTCATTATTAAATCGCTAATGAATAGAATGTTGAATATCATTAGTCATTAAATATTTAAAAAAAGAAATAAATGTTAGGCCATTCATTGCTTATATAACCTTTAGTTAAAGAAGATCAAAGTTCAAAGCACTAATATTGTTTAGAACCCCTTTCTTATCATAATTGTCTATTAAGCTCAAGTTAAGAAAATAGAAGCGTAAGTTCGCAGTTAAAGGACTTTATCATAGGCTTTGACATCTAATACTGGGTTAGTTGAGCAAATTAAAGATTACCAAAACACTTAAAGCTGCTTATGTTATACTAGTTTGATTTCCTGTGTATAAATACATATGAATTGTTTTTTAGCATGTTTCTCTTTTAGTCATTTGACATAAGTTAACTCTTTCATTTTACAGGACATTTAATTGGAATTACGCTTCTTTTTCTTAAAACATAAAATGCGACGAAACCACAATCTTAGAAAAGTCTGCTTTTAGTTTTTGAGTCGTTGAAGTGTTTGTATATGTGTTAAGAAATTCGTTTTTGATGTAATCTTCTATAATTAACATTGAACTGTGTATCGTAGAAATCTTTCGAGCAGTTTTAAATAGATCGGAAAGATCAACTTGTTTATTTGTGGCACATGAATTAGAGATTATATCAGCATAACTTTACTTGTCCTTGTATTGTTTCGTGTATTACATATATATATATCAGTAAAGAGTAAATAAATGAATGTCATTAACAGACAGCTACTAACCTTAAATGATCAAAAGTTCATCATATTCATTCACACGAGAAACACAATCATAGAAATAAGAAAGTATAACAAGGACATCTCTACGATGCATGTCAAATGTTGTGCAATTTACAATATAACTTATCAGTTTCATCACATCATGCGATGTGTGGCTAGTAAAGGAGTACAATATACAGCAAGGCCATAAGTGTCAGGGCATGTTAAACTATTCAGTGTATGTCAGGAAAGTATTTTTCCATTATATCAGCCATTGTCAATGTATGAGGATTTGAATACGCTGCATGGGTTCTCAATGCAGTGGAGGTTAATAACCTATGGACAATTTTTTGGTAAAACAAATTAAACTTTTCAGAGTAAGAGTGTAGTATTTTCCAAGTACATTAAATATCAATAAAGGTACGAAGCAAATGACGTTTTATTTATGAATTTTCATTTTTGAAGAACAAGATTTTAATTTTCTAACATTATTTAGACGATAACGTACGGTGTTAAAACGTACTGGCTTTCAAAATAAAAACGTCGTTTTATCAACACTTGTTATTATAATGTACGGTGTCATGACGCACATAATTATAAAATAAACCCATCTTTTTTTCTCACATAATTACACTTGTTAATATAATGTAAAGTTTACAAGCATAAACTTGTAAAATAAAAACGTCCTTTTAACAACATAGTCACACTTGTTATTATAATGTACGGTGTTATAACACACATACTTGTAAAATACAACCATTTTTTTATTAACATAATCACACTTGTTACTTTAATATACGGTGTTGACAGTTCATACTTATAAAGTAGGAATGTCTTTTTATCAACATAAAATACTTGTTACGGTAATGTGAAGTGTTAAAACGTTCAGACTATAGAAATGAAAACGCCCTTTTATAACATAAACACACTTTTTACAATGTTAAATCAACACGATCATTTCATCTCCCGTTTTAAAAGATTATTCTGTTTTCATACCATAGAGTGGTTGTGCAAATGTATGATAAACATTTTTTCCGCGTAAAAAACAAAACTAGTTGTTTTATTACACAAACCGGAAATTTTACACTAGACAAATAAATTTGGGTAAAAAAAAAAAAGAGTTAAAATATAGGTTCCGACAAGAACCAAAAATAGTGAAAAAGTTTGAAATAACACACCTTAATTAGATTGGACTAGAAATATACAGACAGGCTAAGCTTTTGTTTCTTCTCGTCAGGGGGTCGTTCTAGTATAAGCAAATAAATTAATTAGTTTGATAAATATATCAGTCATTACGCACATCCCAACACAACACTTTCTAAGTTCGTTTCAGCATTTGAGAAACTTATTAATGAATTATCAATAATCGAGATCAAAGCAGTAAAAACCATAGAAGTATGCAAGTCATAAGATTTATAAGTATTAGAATACATAGATTCTTCATTTGGTTACTCTCGATGTTAGAAGTATGCAATATCATAAAAAAGTATAATTATTAGAATATATAGATTCTTCAGCTGGTTACCCTCGATGTAGCAAGTATGCAATATGATAAAAAAAGTATAATTATTAGAATACATAGATTCTTCAGTTGGTTACTCTCGATGTAGCAAGTATGCAATATCATAAAAAAAAGTATAATTATTAGAATACATAGATTCTCCAGTTGGTTACCCTCGATGTTATCCATACTTTAGGTGGTAATCTCAAAAATATCTCACGAGGTTCGGCCAGCTTAGGAGATTTAGGATTAAATATATCTACTGAGCCATCAATGCAAATATTATCAAAATTGTATAAAATACATACAATAAGATAAATAAATACAAATAAGATATATCTAGGTCTGTTTAGTTGTATAACAATATAACATAATATAACACACATATATAAAAGTATAAAGAAACAAATTATCACTAAATATAAAAGCTACGTAATATACGGATTTTATTTTCCATATAAAGTCGAGACGGCCTAGTCTGCTATCTGATCATTAACCGGATCAATTGATATGTCCACTTTTATCCCTATCTTGTTTGGTTCCCTTTTTTTCAATTTAGTAGCCAGCCCTACATATCTTTTTTATTTAGCGATACTTTTTTCCTTATAAGATGGCGTTCATGGGTTACTAGGTTACCGAGTGTATTCTAAAGATTTATAAACTTTGCATATAATATGGCGATAAAATTATAGTTATTGCTAGAACTAGGTAGGCGCTAGGCCTGTTGATGAAAGATGATGATGAACGAAAATAAGATCTAGGTTTTTAGCTATCCGCCGATTTTTCGACTTTGAGACGCTCTGATTTGTTGAAAAGCAACATATACACAGAAAATAGAGCGACTATACCAGGTAGCTCTTCATAACTAGCTTCTGATGACCTGTATGTGTATTAATTTTCTTTTTTTTCTTTTTTACTCATACATAATATAAGGGTTGGCTTCCTAAAGATACCGATTGTGTGGTGTACAAAGTATTGAGTATTCTATATGTTACAGTTATCTAACGTTCATATATTATTGGATGGTAATTCATGTTTCACCCTGTACTTAAGCTTCTTCAAGAAACATCAGGTTTCTGTAAAAAAGCCAAATTCAAAGGGTAATAACATCGTTTACACTAGAATTGTGATTTTTTTTTTCATTTTTTAAGTTTTTGCATAGAATAATAATAAAATATATAGTTAAAGATTTTAAAAACTGTTTTGATCTATTAAATTTTGATAAAATTACCGTTACTTCTAGAACTAGATAGGCGCTAGGTCTGTTGAAGAAAGATGATGATGAATGAAAATAAAAAAATCTAGGTTTTGGCTATTCGCCGGTTTTCGTCTTTGGGAACTCTGGATAGCTGAAAAGCGGCACATACACTGGAGATGGAGCAACTATACCAGGTAGCTTTTCATATGATTTTATATTGCTTTAATACGGAAATCCACGCCAGAAAAAGAATGATAGTCCGAGGTTTCGTCAATTCCCTTAGGTGAATTCAAAATTTTCTACTGCAGTCCCCGGTGGAACAGCGGGTAAGTCTACGGACGTACAACACTAAAATTCGGGGTTTGATTCCCCCCGCAGTGAACGCAGCAGATAACTCAATGTGGCTTTGCTCTAAAATAAACGAACAAATAAAACAAAGTATTGCATTTGCATGACAACCAGAGAGATGTATGGTTATTTGGCACATACAGCCTTCAAGCCATCCTAAAAATGGTGTTATTTTGGTGTAAAAGGTTAAGATTCAATGATAATAAATATTTCATTTCTAATCATGTTAGTGAATCCTGTAGTAATTTCGAACAGAATTTCAGTAAGTCATACAGTTAAGTGTTTTTTGTTAAAAAAAGATACATAACTGATTAATCAAACTAATTACATTTTACATATAGTATAAATTCGCCATTTTCCTACTAAAATAACTGATAAAGGAACTTTTAAAAAACTGGAACTTTTGTGATTCATTTTGACCAGCTAACTTTAACGTAAATAATATATATATATATATATATATATATGCGGAGGGGAATTACAAGTGAGAAAAGTATAACAGATAAAACTATTTTGACGCAATGATAAAAATTCTTATTTTCGTGTATGTACATATATGAAGAAACTGCAATATCGAAAGTACGATGGATTAAATTGTTTTCTGTTTCATGCAATCATGAAAAACGTATTTCAGTGTATTTGAGTTTGTAGTAAGCACAAAGCTACAGAAAGGTATATCTGTGCTGTGCCCACCACAGGTATCGAAACTTGGTTTTAGTGTATTGAGGCGAAAAGTATTGGTCAACGCTATTATGGATGATTGAGCATTATACTGCGGAAAATGATTTGTATTAGCCTACAGTTGCGTAGTGCTCAGTGTTGCTACATAAAAACTTACACTTGCATTAGAAACTCTGCAAGCTTAATATGGCGTTATTATAGAAAAAACATCAGCCATCTTTATGAGAAGTCCGTACCAGATTATTATTGATAAATTAGTAAAACAGTCAGAGCATTCCAGAATTAAACTAACAAAACTTAGCAAATGGTTAACTATACACGCAATAACATAAAACATAACTAGCCCGAAATTTGTTAACATAAATTCAATAGTAAAAGTTATAATAAAATAATATGCTACTAAAGTTTTCATCACTCTTATAAACTTTATTTGTTAAACGTAACTCCCATATAATATTTGTGACAGTAGAAATATATTTGATTTTTACTGATAGTTTTTTATACACACGAAAGGCCCGGCATGGTCAGGTGGTTAAAGCGCTCGACTCGCAATCTGCGGGTGGCGGATTCGAATCCCCGTCCCACCAAAACATGCTAGCTCTTTCAGCCGTGGGGGCATTATAAAGTGACGGTCAATCCCACTATTCGTTGGTAAAAGAGTAGCCCAAGAGCTGGCGGTGGGAGGTAATGACTAGCTGCCTTCCCTCTAATCTTACACTGCTAAATTAGGGACGGCTAGCGCAGATAGCCCTCGTGTAGCTTTGCGCGAAATCCACAACAAACAATACACACGAAACGATCACGTCAAAATTTCGCGTTAACTATTATGATTTACGTGCAACAATTATTACGTTACAAGACTTTTGTTAAGTCGTAACTTACACTTCGAATCACTCTTATTTCATATTTCCCTATTTGTTTTAAAATCAAATTTGGTAATGATATCCTACAATGGAAACATTTTAACGAGTGGGGATCTTGTTTAATTTTTTTTTCGCCAGAGAATTTGAACATGTCTCTCTGATTTTATGGTGAGAACGAATGTTTTTCTTGTATTTTAGTATTTACAAAAGCTTGGGCTTCTCATTAAAGAGAAAGGCAGAAAAAATTAGTTTACTTATTCAACATAATTGTAATGGGTTGCTAATCACATCTCCTACAAAGACTTGAGATTGGTTTGTTTTGAAGGTAGCTAGTCAACACCACCCACCGTCAACTCTTGGGCTACTCTTTTATCAACAAATAAAGGGATTGACCGTCACATTATAACGCCCCCACGGTTGAAAGGGTGAGCATGTTCGGTGTGGGGGATTCGCAGATTGTAAATCAAATGCTCTAACCACCCGGCCATGCCAGGCGCAGACATTCGAATTTCCTGAAGGCCTTTTTTTGTTGTAACGGTAAATTTACCGTTACAACAAAAAATCTGAGATTAACTGTTGCTGAGAGTAACTGTTGATTTTTTGTTAGACCCAAATGCATAGAAATATCAAAATTAGTTGTAGTAACAATTTACATTTACTCACCGAGTGTGTCTCTTGATGTCGTAGGAAGACGGGTGTCGTCTATAACATTATTACAAAATGATAGTAAATATTAAAAAAAATTACTTGATTAAGAAGAAAATGTTTTTGATAAAAATTACATTAGGTGCCATCTCTGTTATTAATTATGTGACTGTAGTTGAGGCCGGAAAAAGTTAGTCTCTGGTTACAATTGCAGAAAATTTGCCTCTACTTGAGACAGAGAAGGTTGTTTCAATTGTTACTACAGCAGTTTTTTTTTTCTATAACATTCAACTGAAAAAAAAAAGAATAGAAAAATTATATAGATGGCAAAACAAGTTAGAAACTTAACATAAATGCTATTTGATTCTGTTCACAAATTTGTATGTATGAGTCCGTTAATAACTAACGAACTGCTGAAACGATTGTCATTAGAACACCATATAAGGGTTGGCAATACGATCTTACCCCTGATGTCTTCCTCATGTGTTGTATACTTTTATGATTGGAGAACCGCTGGATTGATTGTCACCAAACCTGGCATACACGCTATTAGCTTTCGAAAAGTGAGAAAAGGGGAGGTCGGCATACGGGTTTGTCACAACCCGGTGAATACCTGCACGGTTGCGAGAAAATAAAGCAACATTTTTCTTTTGACTATATTCAAGACAGCTTATGTGTGCTTTTATATAGTATTTATTATTGTTTTCAGTTAGACAAGCTTTCAACAAATTTTGTTTCGTCAATGATTTAAAAACGCGATGCAATAAGTATCAGATTATTGAGCAAATGGTAACACGTGTTAGTGTAATTTAAACTGTCTTAGAGCTGTTTTTGTGACACTCCGTGTGGAAAAAAATGTTCCAGCTTTTCTTCGTGGAAATCTGATAGCTCTAAACGTGGACCTGCCTTATAGCTCTACACGTGGACCTACCTGATAGCTCTACACGTGGACCCACCTGATAGCTCTACATGTTATCATTGTTTGGTCTTTCCCACTGTCTTTCAACAAAGAGAAATGCTAATTGGCGAAACTATGGAAATTAATGAAGATGAAATTAATTTAACTTGTTTGCAAGTTTTGGCGTTTCACGATAACCATGATGTATTTCTCATATTCACGGTTACGGTCAGTAGCTTCCTTTCTCCTCTTTCATCTTTACAAAAGTTGAGATGGGAAATTGCTCCTTTGTTCAGGTAAATAGTCCACGTTTGAATCCCGAGGACTCACAAGGACAAGGTAAACGAAAATCATCTTCGTCTTCGAAATGCCGTCCTCATATCATGTTGTTCGGACGTTATTCCTCTCGCCGTAGTTGAGGCGGCTCATTCGCGAGAAACGCTGTCACCACCAATTCGCTAGAGTCTAGAGTCTGATCTGCAATCTACAACTTTCCAGTAAACCATGGTCACATAATTCGGCGATTAACTAAGCTGCAACTTGGTGAAATACCTGTGAACGTTATTTTGTTGCGTTGACTTGTACACATGCAAGAATGACGCCACTGGTGAGCACTGACCTATTTGTGGCAAATCCAAAGCTTGTCTAGTTATGGCAGCACAATAAGATCACTCACATCTCATATTATTTACTAACCGATATCGCTCATTTTTGACATGTGATGTTAAATAACATGTAGTCAAATACTCTGAGATCGATTATTCATTCCTGCTGTTCCTAATTTTGAGCCGATAGACTAGGGGAAGGGCTGTTGTTGTTTGTTATTAAGCACAACAAAGCTACACAAAGGGGTACCTGTGCTCAGCCCACCAAGGGTATCGAAACCCGGTTTCTAGAAGTATAAGAACGCAGAAATACCGTTGTGCTACTTGGGGCAGGGGAAAGGCAGATAGTCAACAACGCCCACCGAAATCTCTGGTTCTACTATTGTGGAATCGAAAAGTGAGATCTACCTGTTACACTTATAGCGCACCCATGACCTCAAAGTATGGGGTGCGTTTTTGAGTTAAAGAGCACCGAACTTAAAATCTTCAGTTGCATAGCCTGAGCACGCAAGTTACTGTACAATTAAGAACAGTTAGAACTCTCGAGCAAAATACATGTACTCTTATAGATTAATTGAAATTGTCGGAATTAAAACAAACTTAATGTAATCACCAAAGTTACTAAAATAGATTTAAGGCCACGGACGCAAGCTGAATTAGGTACTGCTTATTTGAGGCATTATGGGAAACGTTTTGATATTATATCTTTCAGTCTTAAGCATATTGGTATCCATTACATAGGAAAGCGTCAAGTTAGAGAACGGGAGTCGTTGAACAAGTTCTTAATTGTTAATCACTTCAGTAGGCTTGCGACCCTGTTTTTAGTCGTGAATATATATATATATATATATATGTATATATATATATTGATAGAGAAAGTTCATTGGTTTTACAATTCCACTTATATCTTTTGAATTTGATGGGAAATGTCGTGATTTTGTAAGTAAGATCATGATTTCACATCTTGATGAAAAGCACTGCGAGTTAGATGTTTGCGATTGTATGGATTACAACTGGAAAAGATTAATGAGGATAGAAAACTTAAATATTTCAAGCAACATAATCCTGATCTGTTTTAAAATGCAAATTGTTTAAGCTGAGTTGATGAAATTATCAATGTTGAACATTTAGGCTTAAGTCTAGAATATAAAAACGAAATAGTACGTACAATGACCCTCTATTAATTTTACAATTTATTCTATGTATATTCTGAACGGAACGGAAAATTCACCCTATTAAAATACACGATTTTGTAAGAGAGAGAAAAATAAAGATTCGATTTTTGAAACTTAACCAAGAGCGCTACATAGTTTATAAAAACAAATTAGGGTTAGCTTTTGCGACACTTACAATTTTAACTAATTAATGAGGCGGATCGTACATGTTTAAATAGTTCTAATTAGAGTATATTTACACTGCAGAATTTGTTAAACTGAATTACAAAGGCTGGGCTAAGAAAGGCGAGCATGATTGCTTCAAGGCTACGAGACGGCTAAGCTGGCTGGAAAAGGGTTATGTACACTTTTAAAAACAAAGTTTACTTAACATGTTTATACTATTTCCAAAAAGCTAGAAATGATACTTTTTTGAAATTTTAGAATAATACGTGCACATCCTAAATATGAACGTCATAATAAACTAAAAATATTAAGTTTTCGACTGACAATAATAAGCACAACAAGCTCAAAGCCAACAAGTTAAATTTCCTGAAATAGACAAATAATTTAATCGTAAATAAGTACTAAGTAGTAGTAAGAATTATTAAAGAATTTCGTTTGAGAAAGCTAAATATTTATCTTTACAATTAGAAGTTTTAATTTCTTGGGAAAAACCACACAGTTTAACTTCATGTACGTGAAAATATTTAGACATGGCAGAGAACCCGGTTTGTTGCTTTTATACATTTTTAATACTGTTATTGTATGAGCATTTTAGTGGAATTTGGTCTTGGATTTGGATTTCTAACAGTTAATAATTAATATTCCAGTGATTGATTTTTTGGGTGTTTACTTGCACGTTTGTTTGTTTTGTTGTTAACAATGTCAACTAATGTCTGTGCTGTATCCACCTCGGGGATCGAGCCCCGAATTTTACTATTATTAGCCCTCAAGCCTGCTGTTAAGCTACCGAGGGGAGATTTACTTACTTGCTTTGTTTAGCGTTGTGTGCTGTTTGCGCTGTGCCCACCGTGGTGAATCGAATCCTGGATTTTAGTGTTGTAATCCCTTACACTTATCGCTGACCTAAATTAGGAAACACGTTTACAAACGAAAGATTAACAGTATTGTGCTTCTCAGATGTATAATTAATACTGCGCAACCAATCTTTCGTATCTCCTCTGTGCTTAAAGTCAAGGTACAGCATCTTTGGTTTTATAAAGGTAACGAAACACCACCTATAACATATCACACAGAAAATAATTATGTATCGTTTGTCTCATACGCCGTATATGAATTACTATGTAATTACATTTCGTCACACACTTGCGTGATCTGTAGGCTTAATACGCATTGCGTCACGTTAGAAGACGAATGTTTAAATATTTATTTGTTGCATATTCGGTGTCTCGTCAAATACTAAAAATATATTTTATGAAAATCATTTTGGAATATTCTTGATTGTAAACAATTCTAAAAGTATGAAGATTGTATGTTTTACAATTTTTGAGTTAGGGCTACCTGTGCATAGCCATCCCTAATTTTGAACTGATAGACTAAAGGTAATTTTGGTAGCTAGTCAGCAGCAGCACCCACCGCCAACTCTTGGACTATTGTTATCGCACAATGGAATTTGAGCGCCACTCTCATAACGTTCCAAAGTCCCTACTCACGGTCCCAAAGTGCAGAGCGCACTTTTGCGGGAACTGCGCGCGCACCTTAAATCCTTGTATTCACAGTCCAGACACATTAACCATTTAGACCACGAGCGGTTAAAAAGGGTGGGAGTATAAAAACATAATTTTAGATAAAACATATTTACTTCTGTCTAGTATATTGGTATAAAATGTTGTTTTAAAATACTGGAAAACGTTTGAGTGTGTTTTCTAACATCAATTAATCCAGTTTTTAACGAGATGCACGCAAATAAATCCACCAAGTTTCTATGATCATGTGAAAGTACGTCTTTTGAAAAACAAACAAACACAAATTGGACTATCTTACTGTATCCCGCGGGGAATCGAACCCCCGGATTTTATTGTTGTTAATTCGTAATCTTACCGCTATCCCACCGGAGGATCTTAAAAAAATGTTTATCAGACGGTCTCTCATTGAAATTAACTACTTGCTGGGTTTGAGTGCCTCATTTTCCGTATAGCTAGCAACGCCCCTGTTTTCCTCATTAGTTGAGTAAACAAAAAAGACAATTATGAAATTGAAACGGCATGATAAATACAGTTACCGTGTATACTTTACACTTAATGATAGTTGTGATGTAGACAATATTGACCAGAAAAATCACAGTCAAAAACGTGTTAATATTAGGGCTTCAGAAATGGTGAACTGAGATGATGATAAAGGTGTATCTTTTGAAAGCGCTTATATGTGTTATTGGTTGCTTAATTGTAGAGTGTATTGGAAATTTATCTCACCTCTCCATCCCCTTTTCCGATTACGAAAGTCTGAGGATGTGGAACATCAGATGTACCCTTTTTTTTTTAGCAAAAGCGTATTCAAATTATTCAATATGCTATCGTTTATTAACGATATTAATAATATTAAGTTTTACACGTAATATCATGTGCACCAGTATTAAAGCAATGTGTGGATGTGCACTACTGTTTTTTTTATGGGGAGTGGTGGAGTTCGTTTGTTTATTTGTAATTAAGCCCAAAGCTACACAATGGGCTATCTGTGCTCTGCCCAACACGGGTATCGAAACCCAGTTTCTAGCGTTGTAAGTCCGCAGACATACCGCTGTGCCACTGGGGGGGGGTATTTTTAGACCATCGATTCTATTGGATCACTTGGCCGCTTTGCAATGCTACCAGGACACAGTGACAAGTGATCATCTAATACATGGCTAGTATTACCAGTGTCGTTGAGAGTAAAGGAAGTGGGAGGCGGTGCTCATGTTGCACCTGATTTAGTATACCTAGACTTGCCCTTTCGCCAGGACACGTTCCTTCCCCTTCAATCACAGTAGAAACTGCACGTACTTAATACGGATAGTTAGAATGGTGCTTTCGTTGTCGAGTTTAATTTTGTTTGTTTGTTTTGAATTTCTTGGAGATACACGGGTATTGAATATATATTTAAATTCAAGAGGTGTCACTGTAACTATATTACCTTAGCACTTTGATGATGTTTATTATCAAGCACAATGCTACACAAGGGGCGATTTGTGCTCTGCCCACCACGGGTATCGAAACCCAGTTTCTAGTGGTATAAGTCCGCAGACATTCCGCTGTGCAACTCGAGGCCTTAGCGCTTTGTCAGACTGTGCAAGAAATATTTGAATGTTTTGTTTGTCTGTCTGTTTAATAGCAAAGCTACGCAATGGACTATCTAAACTTATCTGCTGCTGGGATCGAACTCCAAACTTTAGCGTTATAAGCTACTAGTCATACCGCTAAGTCACAATCGGTGAATAAATTAACGATAAATAATTTTTATACTTTTTCAAAAAATAACTTTATTTGGAATTTTGCATAAAGCTACACGAGGGCTATCTACACTAGCTGTCCCTAATTTAGCAGTGAAAGACTACAGAAAAGGTTGTTAGTCATCACCACCCACTCAGCCAACTCTTGGGATACTCTTTTGCCACCGAATAGTGGGATTGACCGTCACATTATAACGCCCCAACAGCTGAAAGGGCAAGTATGTTTGGTGGGACGGGGATTCGAACCCGCGACCCTCAGATTGCGAATCAAGGGCGCTAAGAACATGGCCATGCCAGGTTTCGAGTGTGGAGCAGGTTTCACTGACACTAAGACGTTTATTTCAATTGGGTATCAGTTAATCCAGAGGGAACACATATTAATACTTTAACAACCAGTTCCGTAGTACGAGCTGTATTAAGACATACGAAGTACATTTCTCCGCCTCTCACTACATGAACTGAAATATAGTTTAGGATTTTTAAAAATAAATATGCAACATTTTCTGTAACTATTTTAGAAATAATTATCACAGAAAGTATATTTTAGATATAATTTTGTAAATGAATGATGTCACAAAGTATTTTATGGTGACATTCAGTAGGTGGCCCTATACAAGAAATTTAAATGTTTTATGGTCAGGAGAGTTTATTTACTTGTGGCCAAATCATTAAACATACTAATAACAAATGTCTACAACCGAAAATACCATTTCAAGGTTTCAGGAGAGAACCTGTGGTTCCCAAACCATATAAGTAATAATTGTTTAGAAAAATGCATCGCAGTTATACGAGTTTTGTGATTGAATTTTTACTTTTAACGCCAATAAATTGACTCCGCAGTTCACTCATCGAAAAACGTTATTAGAAAACGTGGTTCGAATTCTAACGTTACATTTGCTCAGAAAATGAAAAAATCACAAAACATTTAACATCACCTGGTTACATCAAATATTCTGATTCTTACGATATCTTGTAAAATCTAAGGAACGAAGAGGAGAATAAATTTATTTTTCAAATTATGCTTTTAAGCCTCTTCTAGTGGATCGTATTAGGCACAATGTTGTATTCTCAACTTGTTATCATAGCTGGAATCCAACTCATCTCACGAAGAAGAAATAGGAGGAAACGTAACACGTATAACACAAATATATCATTACGAACATCACACAAAAATAACGATTTTACATTTGAAAAACTTTAAATTTACGAAGTCTTGTGTTTTGTTAGTTCAGAAGTTTCGCGTAAGACTACACAAGAACATAGCCTAGATTTTAAGTGACAGTCTTCAAGGAAGGCAGCTAGTCAACAGTCCCTGTTTTCAACCTTTGGACTACTCTTGTCTGGACGAAACGTGTCTTGAACTATGAATCCCTAGTCCGAGCATGCTAATTTCCAGGCCACGCACATCCCAACTCGTCAAAGAACATGGTACTCTGATACACTGGCTGTGAATTGATTTTTTTATTGGTTTGTTTTGTTTTTAATTTAGAGCAAAGCTACTCGAGGGCTACTTGCGAGATCTGTCCCTAATTTAGCAGTAATATACTAGAGGAAAGGCAGCTAGGCAACACCTACAACCACCAACTCTTGGGCTACTCAACCAACTAAAAGTGAGATTGACGGTCAAATTATAACGCCTCGAAGACTAAAAAAGGCGAGTATGTTAGGTGACGGGAATCGAACCTACGACCCGAAGATTGCGAGTAAAGCACCCTAACCATCCGGTCAATCAAGACCAAACGGTAATTAACTTTTTGGACGCTATTTTCAAAATGGAGTAATTTGGAAATAAAAAACGGTAAATCTAAATACGTTAAGGTCATCTAACAAGGTAAATCTAAATACGTTAAGGTCATCTAACAAGGTAAATCTAAATACGTTAAGGTCATCTAACAAGGTAAATCTAAATACGTTAAGGTCATCTAACAAGGTAAATCTAAATACATTAAGGTCATCTAACAAGATAAATTTAAATACATTAAGGTCATCTAACAAGGTAAATCTAAATACGTTAAGGTCATCTAACAAGGTAAATCTAAATACGTTAAGGTCATCTAACAAGGTAAATCTAAATACATTAAGGTCATCTAACGTTCACTATTTAATACCTCTAGTTTCAAGTTGTAATTAGTATTGATTCAGAATGAAGCAACAGTTTCATTTGTTTGCTGTTAAGCACAAAGCTATATAATATGCCCAATGCTGGTACCAAAACCAGATTTTTATCGTTATAAGCCCTCAGACTTACTGCTAAGCCTCGGGAGGAAGGGGAGGGGGAGACAAACGGTTTCATAAAGAAGTACTCATGGTGGATTTATCTTGCAATGCGTGATAAAGGGGTCGTGCGTTTAATACTGAAAGACTGAAAGAAAAAAGCCCAATGATTCTGTGTGTTACATTGCTAACTCTTGTACATACCCTTCAACATAGAAACACTAAGTCTAGTTAGGTTCAGGAATTAGTGGACATCATCACAAAAAAGTGATGTGTTGATCTAAGTTTTAAGAGTAATTTATTAATTGTGGGAGAAACTTAACAAATTAAACTTTTGGGCTAACTTCGCAATATGTTAGTGAAACGTAAGTCTTAAATTCACGTATAAGTTATTCATTAGGTGAGAGACATACACAAGCCTATGCTTCTAGCCTCATGAAGTATTGAGTTAGCCTAAAAGTTAATTTTTAGATGATTCGCCCTTTCAGCCGTGAGGGTGTTATAATGTGATGGTCAATCCCACTATTCGTTGGTAAAAAGAGTAGTCCAAGAGTTGGCGGTGGATGGTGATGGCTAGCTGCCTTCCCTCTAGTCTCTCCCTTCTAAATTAGGGACGGCTAGCGCAGATAGCCCCCTCGAGTAGCTTTGCGCGAAATTCAAACCAAACCATCTTAGGTGAAATGTTATCAGTTACTTTTTTTTGTGGCTTGCCTTGTGTTTCAAACACAAATAACAGGATTCGTCGTGATGGCACTCATCATGACGTCAGTTATAAAAGGAATTTTAGGCTTTGATCTAAAGGTTTACTCCTTAGAATGTACACGCATAAATTATTTTGTTTGTGACATAACAATGCAATAATTTCACTATGGTACGTTCGTGGCCTATTAGTTGACGTGCACGGGCTGAGAACTCGAGGATCCGGGGCTCACGATTTGTGGCCTAAAACCAGCTTCCGCACTTCGGGGTCGTGGGTGCACTATAAGAGTGACTGTCAAATCTCACTATTCCATCAGACAAGAGTTGATGCTGGGTGCTGTTATTAGCTGTCTTTCGTACAAAATAACCGATTATAATTAGGGACGACTACGGGCAGATAACCCTCATGAACTAACGCATTCGACTAAAATTATTTTGTGTTGTTTATTTGTTTGTAATTAAGCACAAAGCTACACAATGAACTATTTGTGCTCTGCTCACCACGGGTATCTAGCGTTGTAAGTCCGCAGATATATCGCTGTGCCACTGGGGGTGTAAATTATTTTGTTTAATTCTTTACACAAGAGTAAGTAAGTAAGTAAGTAATTGTCAAGCTGCTTAAAAAACAACAACAGTTAACTACGCTTTAACTTCGTCATTATTGATAAGTTAATGTGATTAAATTAAAGGTCAGTAATATAAGGATAGATACATATTGATATTTCATCGTTCTTGCTTTACATATTAATGCATTAAGGTTTATACATATATAGGTATGGTTAGTTTATTTAAATATGACAGCTTTTAGATATATAGTTATTTAAATTGTTTAATAATAAGTATCTGGTTTCATTTTTATTGTGGAATGTTATTAAACTTTTAGGCTAGCGATAGCCGTCCCTAATGTAGCAATGATAGACTAGAGGGAAGGAAGTTAGGCATCACCATTTACCGCCAACTCTTCGGCTACTCTACCAACGAAAAGTGGGATTGACGATTACATTATAACGCCCCGAAGACTAAAAAAGCAAGTATGGTTAGGTGACGGGAATCGAACCCACGATCAGAAGATTGCGAGTCAAGCGCCCTAACCATGAGGTCAATACTTATATAGATTGTTTAATGATAAGTATCTGGTTTCATTTCTGTTGTGGACTTTTATAACGTTTAGACGTTTTTTATTTGTCTGACTTATAATGAAATAGACAAAGTAAATAGTTTAATATCTATGTTTTTTTATTGTATTTCGTTGTTAAATATCAAACAAAAGTTTAAAAATGAAGCTGTGGCTTGTGACGTTAAGAGTACATGCTATAATTTAAAATTACACTTGTATAATATTACAAGAATACATAACGTACAGTTAGCTTCGCGGAGTACTCTATGTATATATATATATATGCATGTGGATATAAAACTTTTGAATAAATCCATATTCGTTATTCCCGTATTATTATTCATAGGTTTATGTGGCACTGCAGCAAAAAGTACAACTTGAACTCCAATATCGATTGACATTGTTAGAGAGACCAGCAGTAGGTACGTGGCATTTTGCGGCTCTGACAAGTAGGAGTCCATAACTTATAAGTCCATTAGCCAAATAACAAAAAAGCAGCTGAAAGCGTGATAATAAAGGAGCAGTTTGTTAATCTATTCGCAGTATAAATATCGTCAGTAACACTAAGCTTTCAAATAAATATAATCGCGACCGAAGATTCTTGTCTTATATTTTTACTTATCTAGGAAGAAATTACTTATATAGGCGCTGCGCAGTCTTTGTTTGATGTATAAACATATATACACACACATCCACAATCTCTATCCCTTTATATATAGTCTTCACATTTTAGTTGTTTGAAAACTAGAGAATCGTGGTACATTTTACACTTATACACATAGAAAAGCTCTCAAGCCCTTGCGTGATATTTCGTTTGACTTGTATGATAATGAACTGTGTTAATTCAATGTGAAACGTGAACGTAATATGTTTATTATATAATAGAATGTTCTTTAAATGTATACAGTATTTAATGATGGACATAACGTCGACTTGAGAATGGTGATTTATTTGAAATAAAACAGAAGACTATGCGACATTACACATGCAAGGAAATGGATAGTATTCACTGCTAAAATTAACTCGCTTATTGAACTTTTCCTGGCATGGCTAACCTGTGACTCTTTAAAAACCAAGATATAATATTGCCTTGTAAGAATACATAGGCTGGTATTCCTGTTCAAACGTTAGTGTGGGTCTTAGAATAATTCAAACAGGCGGATAATGGATCTTTGTAGAGAAACTGTTTTGAGAATATAATGCGACCAAATTTCAAGAATGAAAAACGTATAAAATTAGAGACTTATTTAAATTAATATAATCTAATTAGTGTGTTGTGTCAGAAGAGTATCGGAAAAGAAATACACATTTACGATTGGTTTGCTTTTTAGTATTATTAAACTGGGGGTCGTTATTTTCAAACTGAACGATAGACTATGCGACACGTGGACTAAAATATCAGGACGAAGACTCCAAAGTTCAGGCCATAGCTATCCCTTGTTTGTCAGCAGCCAAGGCCATCTACGTATCTAGCCTTAACCGAATAATAGGATCTACTGCCTACAGCTGCTTAACGATAACAACGGGCTCGAAACTTGGACCTTCTGCAGATCGATATGCTAAACACTTAGCCACACTCAGTCAGTTATTATTAACAACTAATTTAGAGGGTTGGGCGTTGCCTAGTAATAAGCGTATGCAGACTGTGAATTCGAGATATCATGGTTCACGTTTTGTGGTCTCAATAATGTGATTTGCACTTCGAGGCCATGGGTACACTATAATAGTGACAAGCAAGTCCCACTATTCGATCAAACATGAGAATAGCCTGAGAATTGGCGCTGAAAGCTGTTGATCAGTGGTGTTCCCTATAGTCTATCAGTTTAAAATTAGGGACAGCTATGCGCAGATATTCCTCTTGTAGCTTCTCGCAAATTTCTGAGACAAACAAACGAAGAAACTGAGAACTTTTGAAAATTTAAACCACTCTTAAAATACCGCTCAAGGATTGAATATACAGGAGTGTGCAGGTGTTTATTATAGCTTTAGTTAGAGACACATGCACGTAAAATATAAACAAAAACGCTTACGGCTAGAAATTTCGTATCGCCAAGGTACATATAGCTAGCTACCTAGCAATCAGAGTAGCTAAATTACCTAATTAAATTAATTGTAGCGAACGGAATTAACAAGTGACAGTCTTGGAGATATACGGGTATTGAATTTGTTTAAACTCAAGAGGAGTCACTGTGACTGTATTGCCGTAGCGCTTTGATGATGTTTATTGTTGTTTATTATTAAGCACAAAGCTACACAAAGGGCTATCTGTGCTCGGCCCATCACGGGTATCGAAACCCGGTCTCTAGTGGTATAAGTCCGCAGATATACCGTTGTGCCACTGGGTGTCTTAGAGCTTTGTCAGATTGTGCAATAAATATTTGAATGTTTTGTTTGTTTGTCTGTTTAAGAGCAAAGCTGTGTAATGGACTATCAAAACTTAGCTGCTGCTGGGATCGTTTGTTTGTTTGTAATTCAGCACAAGGCTACACAATGGGCTATTTGGGCTCTGCCCACCACGGGTCTGCTGGGATCGAACTCCATACTTTAGCATTATAAGCCACTAGTCATACCGCTAAGTCACAAGCGGGTAATAAATTAACGATAAATAATTTTTTTATACTTTTTTCGAAAATTAACTTGATTTCGTTTGTTTGGAATTTTGCGCAAAGCTACACGAGGACTATGTGCACTAGCCGTCCCTAATTTAGCAGTGAAAGACTAGAGGGAAGGCAACTAGCTAGTCATCACCACTCACCGCCAACTCTTGGGCTACTCTTTTACCAACTAATAGTGGGATTGACCGTCACTTTATAACGCCCCACGGCTGAAAGGGCGAGCATGTTTGGTGGGACGGGGATTCGAACCTGCGACCTTCAGAGGACTGAATTATTTTGTGCTAGTATAACTCGTGACGATTAACACCGTGTATTTAAAAACTCAAGGTGTTAAATACTCTTGATATTTAAAAATAACCAGGTGGTTAGGACACTTGATAATCTTTGGGTCGTAGATTCGAATTCCTGTACCACCAAACATGCTTGCCCGTTCCACCGTGAAGGTATTATAATGTAACGGCCAATCCCACTATTCGTTGGTAAAAAGAGTAGCCCAAGAGTTATCGGTGGTTAGTGGGGACTAACCTGCCTTTCCTCTAGTTTTTCACTGCTAAATTAGGGACGGCTAGCGCAGATAGCCTTCGTGCAGCTTTGCGCGAAATTCAAAACCAAAACCAAACCAAACTATTTTTAAAAAATCGCCAGTCGCCTCGTTCGGGAATGTTATGATAGTAAACTCATTCTGTCTGAACATAGAACGGAGTGATAGTTTTGGTACTTTTTATGAATTTATTGTCTTTGTGAATATTGTCGATAGACGTGATTCAGTTTACGATAAACACCAGGTGTGAAAGAAAGAAACAAATAAATAAACAATCTTATTATTTTAAATCAAATAATATACACCGTTGGTAAAGCAAATGGCAAGTCTGTATTATATATACTTCTCTTTGTTTTGTTTTTTACTCCGTTACACCCAGAGTGCAATCGGGTTATTATTACTTACGCCCTTGTAGTACACACCTACAGCACAGTATAGTCAAATAATTAGTTTTATGTTAGAGACAGTGGTTACGAAGAGAAATCATTGTTTTTCAAAGTCACTTGTTTTAAAAAAAATATTTTTCAAGTTTCACTTTCTATTTCGTTAAATTATTCTATCAGTTTTTCGTTTAGGCTGTTTTCTTTATAGATTTCATTATCTCAAAAACATTGGTAGAGGTACGTCATTTTTAGTTATGTTTGACTTTGGTTAAAATGATACAGTGCGTTCCAGTATTTTTGTTTGGGACTCGAGCATTTTTCGATATTCAGTACATTGTACAGAAGGTGAATCTTTACTTTTTTTAGGTTGTAAGTTGTCCCCCCCCCCTCCTCTGATATAAGCAATTTAGGATTATGGGATACCATATTAAGAAGTTGGTCTGGGTTAACATTAGGACATAAACAGTTTTTTTTTCTGTATTTTGCGAAGTGCAGAAAAGTCATCACATACACTTAGATGCAAGTCTCTAATAGTGTGAGACTCCAGTACAATTTATTGTTAGTGAATAAGTAAAAGTTATATTGTCTCGTTTTTCACATCATTATTTACCTTTGGTGTTTATGTTCAATTGATTTTCTGTAGAACATTGTCCGGATCTGTTGTTTGCTCACCAGATGGATACCAGTGAACCTGAAAACCATATAAGATATCTAAGGAGCTATTCTTATAACCTTAGTATCATTGGTACTTGTATGAGTAGCGTTTGAGTTGATATGTAAATACTGATTTTTATATATTGATACTACAATTACCGATAAGATCAATGGATTCATCATCTTTATCTAATCACATTTTCTAAACAATTTATGGACTCAGTTGCTTGTTGTACCATGATTTAGTTGGTTACATTGTTTTGAAGTGGGACAAAAAATGTAAATAAAAATACCATCAGTATTGTAATTAGCTTCACTAATGACTATTTTTGATCCCCTGTACAT